>NC_057789.1:21106054-21133554 GCF_014905175.1 Aphidius gifuensis
TCCGAACCATGTGAACTGTGACCATCTTCTCATCCAAAAACTGTCTACTAAATCGTTTAATTCGTCTTCTCCAAATATATTTAGGAATGTTCTTTCATGGCTTGCTGTGCCTCTTTCTGCTGCTTTCGCTGCCATGTCGTCTAAAATTACTGCTTTTTCTATTGGGAACATTATTCTCTCCCTCATTTTATTCAGATCCTCCTTTGTATATATTCCTGTCTCTGCTAGATCGTGTGGTCCGATGTAGTTCCAGGTTTCCTTTGTCATTGGTCTCAAGTTTTGTGGTGTGTACGATGGTGTTGGCTTTGGTGCCATCTTGTACCATGCGTTGTTATAAAAGAACATTTGTGGTAATGGTGAGTTACATGGGACTCTTTCTGCTTCTTTTACTAGTATGTGTGTTCTTTGTGTTAAGAAGTACGATGAGTTGCTTTTCCATACTGGAAGTGCGTTGTAGCAGTCTTCAGTTTGTCTGAAGTTCGTATTTACTGGTATACATTTCATGATGTGTACAACTTCACCTGCGGTTATCGCCATGTATCCTGGATTTCCCATGTGTCTGTATGCAAATTCATCGGGCATTGTGGTTGCAAGAGCTAGTCTGTTTTCTAGGATTTGTTTTTCGAGTCTGCATCTGTGTGCTAGAAAATCTTTGTAGAGGTTTTTCATATTTTTTCTGATGTGTCTTTCGACGTATACGAATTTTGTATTCATGTAGATGAATGGGTCGAGGTTCTCTTCATACATTGAGGCTACCTCGAAAGCTCTATCAAATACTACAAAAATTCTTGAGTGTTCAGTGTGGTGGATGTCTATTGTGTTGCATACTCTCGTTGTTTTCTTCTCGGCTAGCGTGATTGTCATTTTATCGGTTGCAATTGTGAATATTCTTTCATTATCTGTTGACGTGACTTCGATATCTCCGGTGTATAATCTGGCGAATTTCCTGTAAGCGCAGCCGCTATCGTTTTCTGGGAAAGTTCTCCAGTAGCTATGTCCATTCATTGAATCTATACAGCTTTCTTCTGATAATACGCATGTTGTTCCGGAGTTCATAAATATTTTATCGCTATCTGCGTTTGTTCGTGCCCATTGTGTGGTAATTAATATTTTTATAGTTGCTTGTACGACTACATTTTCGTAATCTGCGTATGCGTCGCTGTACTGTGCGCCTCTGCAGTCCCCGTCTAAGTTGAGTGATCCCGCCAATGTTCCTCTTCTGTAATTTGTAGCGTTCATTTTTAAATCGTTAAATGTCAAACCTAGTATTGTTATTCTTTTGTTGGCGTGGGCTTCGTGGCATGCTGCTTCTCCCACGTCTAGTACGAATTCTGCTAATCCTCCTGGCATTGCTGCTACATAATCTGTCATGGTTCCACAATTGAACGCATTTCTTATGATCTCTACTTTACATTGCATAACTTCTTTTTTTCCGTAATCGATTGACTGCATTACCACGCCTCTCATTTTTTCTGTCTTCTCCATTGTTGAAGGTAGGTCACAGTCCTCGACCCCTATTGTTGAAATCGTTGTTGTATTGAGGGTTGTCAGCCCGCAATCGTATCCGATTATTGCGTTGGATGTTCTCCATAGTGTTGTTATTATTATGAGTTGCAGAATCATCTGTAATTTTCTTTTTTAGTCTCTTAACCTAGTCATTTATGTGGGTTCCGTCTTTTCTGTCTCTGTATTGAGTTGTGTGGATGATATGTGGATAAGGATATGATATAGGTTCTCCCTTTTTATTTTGTCTTTTCGTTTGAATTTTTCTCTTTAATTTCAGATTTCTTTAGCCTATTTGGGTGTACTTCCCTTAATTTGTTTTTAATTTTTATCGTTACTCCGCCTCTATCTGATATGTCAAGTATTTCGAATGGGCCCGAGTAGTGGTCGGTTAGTTTACCTGGTTTGGGTCCGTTTTTGAGAAATACGTGATCACCTATCTTATAGTTCCGTGGTTTTGCGTCTTTGTCGTAATATTTTTTTGATCTTTCCTTTGCTTTGCATAGGTTATCGTATGCTAGTTTTTGTGTGTTTGATATTTGTGTTATTAAGTCTCTTAAAAATTTATTGTACGTGGGTAAGTCTTCGTTTGGTTGTAATGGTTTACTTGATGGTAATCTAGCTAATTGTCCGTATACTAATTCATGTGGTGTAAATTTTGTTGCTTCGTGTATAGAGGAATTGTAATTTAATACGTGGGTAAGTCTTCGTTTGGTTGTAATGGTTTACTTGATGGTAATCTAGCTAATTGTCCGTATACTAATTCATGTGGTGTAAATTTTGTTGCTTCGTGTATAGAGGAATTGTAATTTAATATCGCGAGGTTTACCCATTTGTCCCATTCTTGTTCTTGGTTTGCGTATTGTTTTAAATATTCCCCCAGAACGTGGTGTGATCTTTCGAGTGATCCGTTCGACTGAGGATGGTATGCTGTCGTTCTTACCTTTTTAATCTTAAACCTTTTTGCTACTCTGTTCATTAATTCACTGTTAAAATTTGTTCCCTGATCTGTCAAAACTATTTTTGGGGATCCGTGTTTACATATAAAATTCGATATAAATGCTTCTGCTACTGTAGTAGCTAATGCGTTTTTTAATGGTACGGCAATGCAATATTTCGTTAATAAATCTTGCATTGTTAAAATATATTCATTTCCGGAGCTTGTTACTGGCAATGGCCCTACAATGTCCATCGCGATTTTCGCAAATGCTATGCCCGGTGTATCGGTTATTACGAGTGGGTTTTTTTGTTTTATTCTATTCACCTTTTTTAATTGACATTCTAAACATTGTTGTATTCTACGATTTATATCTTCTTTCAAATTTTCCCAGTAATATTCGTTTTTGATTCTACTAAATGTTTTTGAGGTACCTTTGTGGCCACCTATCGGTGATGTGTGTAACTCGTTAAAAATGTCGTCCCTTTTGTCTGAAGTTACATATTTTAATTGATTATTGCAAATTACTATTTTTATTTTTAAGTTTATTTTTATTATATTTAATATTTCTGACCAATTTACGTTACAAATTTTATCTGTTCTTGATAGTGAAAGATAGTCTATTTTTTCTTTTTGAACTATACTCTGTAATTCTTTAAATGCTTTATTAAAATTTTCTAATGTTATATTTATTGATTCACCGCTTGTGTTACCTATAATTATAGGGAAATAATGTTTTTTACCTTTTTTTATGTGTGTGCAGCTACCTAGTGTATATGAGTTGGGTAACGTTAATCGGTTTAGGGATTTTAGGGTCTCTGCGCCAGAGTCGCAAGGTTGACCTGTATCTGTTAAAAAATAAACAAATTTGTCTTTTTGAAATTGAAATAGGTTCGGTAATTCTATTATATTTGTGTTCGCGTCATTTTCGTTATCTGACGATGATATTATACTTTTTAACTCTTCGTCCGATTCGTCGTCACTACTATTGTCACTGTCACTGAAATTTTCCTCTTCGTTTTCTTCTTTGTTTTGTTGATTATTATTTTCTGTTTTTCTTGGTCTGCCTCTTTTCTTCTTTTGTTGATTCCCTTCTTCTTTCTTCTTCTTCGGTCTGCCTCTTTTCTTCTTTATTGGTTCTATGTCTGTATTCTTTTTTCCTCTTGTGTCTGTATTTTTTTCTGTTTCTTTACTTTTGTCTGTGTTTTCTTTTTCTGTAGTTGTATTTCTTTTTCTTGTATTTGTATTTCCCTTTTTCTCTGTATCTGTGTCTGTATTATTCTCTTTTTCTGTATCTGTATCTGTATTATCTTCTGTATCTGTGTTTCTTTCATTGTCTGTGTCTGTATTTTCTTCTTTGTCTGTATTTGTATTATTTTCTTTTTCTGTAACTGTATTGTTTTCTTTTTCTTTGTCTGTATTTGTATTGTTTTCTTTTTCTGTAACTGTATTGTTTTCTTTTTCTTTGTCTGTATTTGTATTGTTTTCTGTATCTGTATTTTTCTGTTCTTTTCTTGGTCTTCCTCTTTTTCTAACCACTCTTTCTATTGTTTCTTCGTCCGGTTCTTCCATTTCCAAGATTTTTGCGAAATCTTTTAGGTCGTCCGGTATTTCCTCTTCTTTTTGTCTTAATGTTTGTTGTCTTGTTGTAACGTTTACTTCTCTTGTTGGTTCTTCCACTGGATTTCTTGATAATGCGTCTGCATTTTCATTTAATTTACCTGGTTTGTACCTTACTTCATAATTGTATTCTGCTAAGTCGAGTCTCCATTTTAGTATTCTGTTCTTGATGTCTTTTGCTGACTTGAACCATACTAAGGGTTGGTGATCGGTTATTACTATGAATTTATATCCGTATATGTATGGCCTGAAGTTTTTTACTGCTGCTACTATGGCGAGTGCTTCTTTTTCGTATGTATCATACCTTGTTTCTGCGTCTTGTAGTACTCTTGAAAAATATGCTATTGGCTTGTCTTTGCCGATGATTCCCTGTGACAATACTGCTCCTATGGCGTATCCTGAGGCATCAGTTGTAATAATAAATGGTTCATCAAAATTCGGGTATTGTAGTATTGGTGCTTTACACAACGCATCTTTCAAAGTTTTGAATGCTGTGTCTGCGTTTTTCCCCCATTTAAATTCTACTTCGTCTTTTAATAAATTCGTTAAAGGCTTTGCTGTCTTTGCATAATTCGGTATGAACCGCCTGTAATATCCTGTTAATCCCAGGAATTGTCTTATATTTTTTCTGTCTTTTGGAGTAGGGAAGCATTTTACCGCTTCTATTTTCTTTGGGTCTGTCTTCAGTCCTTGTTCCGACACAATATGACCTAAGAACGATACTTCTTTTTTAAGAAATACGCATTTATCTGGTTGTATTTTTAATTTGGCTTCTTTTAGCCTGCTCATTAGCTTATCTATTCTTTCTTCATGTTCTTTCAAATTTCTTGCTGGTATTATGATGTCGTCCAGGTATACAAACATTTCGTTACCTTGTAGACCTGTTAGTAGTGTGCTGAGAAGTCTCATGAATGTTGCTCCGCTTGTCTTCAATCCCATAGGCATCCTGATGTACTCGTAGTGCCCATTTGGTGTTGAAAAAGCTGTCTTTTCTGCATCTCTTGGATCCATTTTTATTTGATGATATCCTGATGCTAAATCTATTGTTGTAAAATATTTTGCTCCGCCCAATTGATCCAATATATCCGTGATGTTTGGCAATGGGAAGGCGTCATCTATTGTTTTTTCATTTAATTTTCTGAAGTCTATTACCATCCGCCATTTTTCTGGCTCACCTGGTTTACTTTTCTTTTTTACTAACCATGTCGGACTGTTGAATGGTGATTTCGAGTGTTTCAATATCCCTGTTTTCAGTCCTTTGTTCACATGCTCTTCTATGACTTCTTGTAGTTTGTGTGGGGGTCTGTACTGTTTCACATTTATTGGTATGTCGTCTTTTGTGTTGATTCTGTGTTGTATTAAATCTGTTGCACTCAATTCTTCTTCTGGTAGTTGAAATTGCATTGTATGTTTTTCGACTAACCTTGTTACATGATCAATTTCTTCCTGATCCATGTCTTTAAAATCCATTTTTTCCATAATATATTCAACTCTTTCTTTGTAATTTTTCTGTGTTTCATGGGAGAGTACTCCTGTCGATTCGTTATTTTGCTGTGGTCTGTATTTTTCTTGTATTGTATTTAAATTTCTTATGTGGCTAATAACTTTTTCTCCAGTGTCTTTCCCATGTGTTGTTGTATTTTGTACGTTGCCTCCTTGTACATGAGGGCTTACTTTTTTATTCTTTTTCCTTTTTATTAAGGAAATCCACCGTAGACTCCTTCTCCGAGATCTAGCGTGTGTATGTAGCCATCTTTTTCATTTTTTTCTGATACTGGTAAATGCAGTATTTTTTCGCATCGTGGTTCAATCGAGTAAATTTCTCCGAATGAACAATATTTGTCTCCGACCTTCAAATATTTTTTTTCGTAATTAATTTCTGCTTTATTTTTATTAAAAAATTCTGATCCGAGCAGTCCATCTTCTATGAGATCTGTCGAATCTGGTATTATATGGCATAATGTATCAGTATTTAAAATTTTTATTATTGTTGTACCAATTGTTGTAAATGGTGACCCTGATATACCTTTTATAGTTATTTTGTTGTTGTAGTGTATGTTTTCTTTGATTACGTGTGATTCTTTGATGAGACAGGGTGATGCTCCCGTGTCTATCAAAAATGACGATGAAATGTTGTTTTCTTGTGATATTATGATAAAAGGCAATCGGTCGTGTGACATCGAGTCTATTGTGATGACTCTTCGTTCACTTCCTCTTCCATTGTTGTATTCACTCGTCTTGGATTGTGGTATTGTTGTTGTTGTTGTTGTTGTTGTTGGCTGCGGTTGATATATTGTTGTTGATATTGGCCTCCTTGATTGTTCCTCAAGGCAGGCCTTTGTCCGTTTCCCTGAGCATTTCTTTCATCGTCTTTCTTTTTATTGCAGACCTCCATTGAATGACCCGGGATTGAGCAGTATCCACATCTCGGTGGGTTCTTGTTTGTAAGTCCATTGAAGTAACATTTTTCTAATGTATGATTGTCTTTTCCGCATAATTGGCAAATCACGTTGTTTCCGGGTGTATTGTTGTTGTACGTTGGTCTCGTTGTTGGTCCGTATGATGGTCCAGGCGCTGGTCCCATCGGTGGTCCGTATGTTGGTCTCATTTGTTGTCCGTATGTTGGCCTCATTTGTTGTCCGTATGGTGGTCTGAAAGTTAGCCTTTCTGTTGGTCTATATGTTGATCCGTATGCTTGATTAAAATTCGGCCTTGGTGGTGGTCCATATGATTGTCTTGGCTGCTGATTCGATGGGCATACTAGGGACGTATGACCCTTTCCGCCACATGTGTAGCAAGTCAGTTCGCTGCTTGATGGTCTTTGTGTGTTTTGTGTAATTGTTGGTCGTGTTGTCGAGAAAGAGTTTCTCTCGTCTTTTAATCTTTGTAGATCTTGGCACTCGTTTATGTGGTGTCCGATCTTTAAACAATGTGTGCATTTTAATCTGGGATTGTTTGTTGTATTGATGTTTGTATTTTTATCTATTTTGTCTCTGTTTGTTTCTATTGCATTGACATTTTGTATACTTTTTATAGGATTATCGTTTCTCCGTATTGTTGCTCTTCTCTCTTCTTGTTCTTCGAGTTCAATTGCTCTCTGGATCATTTCTGTTAAGTCTCTTTCTTTTTTGAGTTGTCTACTTATTTCTGGTACGGCTCCGATCATGAACGTGTTCTGTAGTATGTCGTCTATTCTATTCTTCCAGGTTTGTGCGGCTTCGCCTTCGACTGCCTCATGTGCGTCGTTTATGGCTGCACCAGCGTCTCGTATTCTCCTGGCGAATTTTCTTACACTTTCGTTTGGTAGTTGGTACATTAGGCTTAACTCACCGATTAATTGTGTTTCGTTTTTGTGGCCTTTTTTCAGCCTTTTTAAAGCATCTAATAAGTCATTTATTGTTGCATAACCTTCGTTCGGAACTTGAAGGTCATCCCTGGTATCTCTGTTTAGCTTCGTTCTCACAATTGCTCTGGTTAATTTTGGTTCCCAGTCTGCTTGTGGCAATTCTTCTTTTGCTCTCTTACATTCTGTCATAAAACTTTGGAGACTGTTTTTACCATTGTATATGTCGATTCCGCATGTAATATCTTGTATAATTCTTATTTGTTCGCTTAGGCTAACAGCTGGTTGTGGTGGTGGTTGTGCCATATTTCTTCGATTGTTGTTTTCTTCGTCGCTAGATTCTTCGCTTTCACTGTTGTTTGGTTGTTCTTGTTCCCTGTCCTCTTCTGTTTCCTCTTCTGTATCCTCTTCTGTTTCTTCTGTATCCTCTTCTGTTCTTCTTTCTTGATGTGTTTCTTGATTTGTGTGTTGTCTTGATGTGCTTGATGTATTTATTATTGTATTATCTTGATTACTTATATTTAACGTTTCTTCAAAAGAGTCTTCACCTGTATAATATTCGTCGTCAGTAACAGTGTTGTTTCCGCGATCTGACGTAAATGAGTCGTCAAGGTTGCTTGTAGTTGCAAAGGTTTGGTCCGCGCTCGCGTAACCTGACTCGTCAGCTTTTGGGAGTTTGGTTAATACTTTACGACGTAAATCGATTTGTGGTTCTGGGACGGGGCCTGAGCTCCGTAAAACGTATGGCGATCTAGGTGTGGGGAATTTTTTATCGGGTTTATCTGACATTAGATATCATTTTCTTAATAATTTTAATTTGTTTGTAGAATAATCTGTGTGAAATTATTTAATTTTTCTCACAGAAATTGTTTGGGACTTTATCAATTATTTATTTGTGGGATTTATAATCTGAAAGTTTATTTTTATAATGGGGTTTTTTAAATAAAAAAAATTTATTTAAATGTTTATAGTATGATCTGATTAGGGGGTTTATTTAAAGAAAAATTTCTTGGCTTGGAATTCTAGTTAAAAATTTATTTTTATGATAGAATTTAGTTGTTTTTTTAAGAAAAATTTGATTTGAATTTCGTATAAATTTGGCTTGAGAATTTATTTAAATAATTATAATAAAATTTCGATTTGAAAATTTATTTAAATTTTTGAAGTTTTGATTTAAAAATTTATTTAAAAAAAATAAAGTTTTGATTTGGGAATTTATTTAAATGTTTGAAGTTTTGATTAAAAAATTTATTTAAGTGTTTATAATAAAATTTTGATTTGAAAATTTATTTGGGGAGAAAAGAAAGAATTTTGGTTTGAAAATTGTTTAAATGTTTTATAGTAAAATTTTGGACATTTATTTGAGAGGAAAAAAAAAAAAAATTTGGTTTGGAAATTTATTTTGATTTGAAAATTTATTTAGCTGTTTGAAAATTTAAGTATTTATAAACTTGATTTGAAAATTTATTTAAATATTTATGATAAGTGTTTATAGGATTAATTCGGGAATGTCTATAAAATTGATTTGAAAATTTATGTAAATGTCTGAAAATTTATCAAATGTTTATAACAAAGGTTTGATTTGAAAATTTATTTTGAAAACAATTTTTGATTATTTAAATGCTCATAATAAATGCTTGAAAGTTTATTGAATGTTTATAATAAATGTTTATAAAATTGATTTGAAAATTTATGTAAATGTTCATAATAAATGTTTGAAAATTTATTAAATGTTTATAATAAATGTTTATAAAATTGATTTGAAAATTTATAGTAAAGGTTTGATTTGAAAAATAAAAAAAAATTTGATTTGAAAATTTATTTAAATGCTTGTAATAATATTTTTATTTAAATGTTTATAATAAAATAAAATTGATTAGAGGATTTATTTAAATGTTTATAATATTGTTTAAGATTTTATTAAGTTTTTTGAAGGAAATGTCTAAAAGTTGTTTGGGGATTGTTTATTAATTGTTTAAAAATTGTTTGTTATTATTCTGTAATTGTTTAGATTTTATTTCTGATTGTTTATTAATTATTTGTAGATTGTAAGGGGAATTGTTTAAAATTTGCTTAAATGTTGTTTGTTTATTGTTTAAAAATTCGTTTAAATATTGTCTATTAATTGTTTATCAATAGTTTAAATATTGTTGAATAATTGTTTATGTTGTTTGCTGGAATTGTAAATTAGAATTATTTAAGAATTTGTTGGGAATTTGCTTGGGAATTATCGAAATTTGTATAAAATTTTATTTAAAAATTCTAAAAATGTTTAAAATTGTTAACTATTGTTTATAATTGTTTATAATTGTTCGCAATTTGTTTATTTATTGTATAAATAGTTATTTTTAATAATTTTATTTAATGTCGGTATGTAGGTTTCTATTCTTTATGCTAGGATTTCTTCCGTATCGACGTCGGTAATGTCGTTTGCTATAGATCTATGATCTAGGTCGATATCTAGGTCGATATCTAGGATTCTTCTTTTTTTTCTTTTTTCTTTTTTTTTTTTCTGAAATAGGGGCGCGGGTGTATAATTTTATTTTCCCTGTCTAGTCTTATTTTATTTTCTGTGTCTTACTTCTCTGTCTTTCTAGCTGTCAGTTTTTTGCTAGATATGTTTTGTTAAGTTTTGTTTGTTAATATATATATATATTGTTTTTCCGTGTGTGTTTGTGTTATGTTTTCAATCTGTTTTTAATAAAATATTATTTGTAATTAATAAAATATTATTTGTTTGCTCGACTGTTTATTTATTTAATTGTTATTTGTGTGATTGTTCATTTGTTTATCTATTTCTCTATTCAACCGTCTATTTATTTATTTGATGTTTTGTTTAATAATTCGACTGTGTATTTATTTATTGATTCGATTATTTATTATGTGAATAATTTATTTATGCATTTATTTGTTCGTTTACTTATTGTTTATTTATTTGTGAATTTATTTGTTTGTTTATTTGTGTACGGGTAGGTGGACGTGAAAGTGAATTGTTATTATTGCTATTGTTTTGTTTATTTATTTTTTGATATGTATTTTTATTATTATACATATATTTTTTTTTGATATTTATTGTTACCAAGTGTGTGTGTTTTTGATTTTTACTGAGCGTTTATTTGTGTGTATGTGTATATTGTAAAATCTGTCAATTTGTATTTGTATATGTTAGTGTTTTTTCTGTGATTGCTTTTACTTTATTTATTGTCTGTGTTTTTATAAAAATGATTTTATTTAATTTTTTTATTTCTGGTGTTTTAATATTTTTATGTAGATAAAATTATTTAATATTTTTATTCTAGTCTGTGTATGTCTTCTGTAGCGTTCGTTTGTCTTTCGTTTGTGTGTGTGAGTATGTATGTTGCTGGCTGGCACTATGCGTAGGGCGCGGTCTAAGTGCAGCGCGTTGCAGCTGCTTGTGCGTGGGCGCGTCTATTTCGTCCTATGCTAAGGTGTGCCGTAAGTGTTGCCGGCTGGCGTTTCGATTGGTTCTTTTTTTTCTCTTTCCTTTTCGTAAGGGTGTGGTGTTAGTGTTATGCGTTTGAGCGTGCGCTTCCTATATTTTTATAGTTCCCTGATACTTTGGCTCTTTTATTTTATTTACAAACGCATTTATTATTAACAATTCGTTGTTTAATTATTTTTCTAAAATTTTTAATTATTTTCTTTAATTATTCCGCGTGATTGTACGTACTGATCCGCGTATAAAAATTTTTATCATGAATTAATTAATTGTATTTTTGTCGCGTCTTTTAAAATGTTTTTAATTGTTTTTCTTGTATTATATGTAATGTTTTGTTTAAATTTAATTAATTAATTTTTTTGTCGCGTATTTAATTGTTTCACTTAATTTTATTCTTATAATTTTGTATTAAAATTCTTTATATCGTGATTCTATTCCCGTGTAATTAGCGCGAGGAGTTTATCGTCAGGACCGTTTAATTTATTTTTACTCGCGTAATTTTTCTTAAGGGTTGAATCTAATTATCTAACATTCGCGTTATTATCTAAGTTCACTTTCACTTTTTATCACTCCCTATCGGTCTTTATTTTCGCTTGGGTTTGCCGCGTCACAAGTGTTTGGGCGCCAAAATGTTATGTCCGAATTTACCCGTAATAATTGTAATATTTACTTACTTTGATTCGATCCTAACCTTTCGGTCAATAGATCAGGTTCACGGCGCGAATAGGGAAAGACTGTGGATGAGAGAGAGGGATAGGTTGTTGTTGTAATTATCACACTTGATTTGTTATTAAAATTATGAATGACATTTATTTAATTAATCGTTGCAGTTGTATTATTTCGTGTTGTGTGTAGTGTATAATATAATTTACAATAATGAATGACTTACATTGGTTGACTTGGTTATAATGGTTTTGATTCGATTGTTTGGCTCTGATTCTCTTGATTACCCCTCGGTGTTGAATTGATTATGAATTGATTGTGGATTGATTATTGATTGCAGTTGAACGCTGATGAGTCTAGTGCTGATTCGTTTCACAAACACTTACACTGACTCTACGCTTTGGTTAATTAATAAAAATATTTCTATTGTTAAATAGAAATATTTACAAAAGATTTATTTGGAAATTTTTAATTCAAATTACGAATTGTTTAATTGACGGTTGATTCAAAGTTTTATATAAAATAAATGTAAAGTTAAACTTTTTGTAAAACAAATGTTGAAAATTTTCTAAGTTTAATTTCGAATTATTAATTAAGACGAGGGTCAAAGAAACGATACAGAGCTGGTCCTGGGTTGTCGATAACTAACTCTGGATAAATTTTCCGGAGTATTTATATGAATTGGGACCTAGGGACGCTTTGCTTTTTGGGAGAGGAAAGCGTCGTTTTCGTGTGCAAAAGGGGGTACGCTAGGTCCCATGGGTCGAGGGTCGTAAATTTCACATTTTATTACTTTTTTGAGTGTTTGTCGTTTCTATTTTCTCAAGATATCCCTTTTTTTTATATTTCTTGTCAGTCCGTCTTGTATTTCTTTTTATTGCTTCAGTCTGTCGTCTTTCTGTGTTATCGTCTAAGGGTCTGACTCTAGTTTTATTGCTTTTCTTAGAATTTTAACTTTTCCCTAATTCCTATGCACTTTATATATATTTTTTTATTATGTACTTTTTTTATTTTAGTCATGTGTTTCGTCTCTAGTTTTATAGTCTTTCTTGGAATATCTTTCTATGTCTAATGCGTTTTAGGTTTTTATTGCTTTACAGTTTTTGTATTTATTTTATCTGTTTATTTCAATCTTCGTTGGCCTCATTTTATTCTTATCTAATTTAAATATTGCTGCATCCTGTTGGATGTGACAATTTTATAATTCTCTTAAATTCAAAGCATCAACTAGTATTTAAAATTTGCTAGAAGTATTTTTATATTCAGAATTTTATTTTTAAAAGTTAAACACATTTGATGCCAAGGCTCAACATGTGTTATTGAAAAATTAATGTAATTATTAATCAACTGTCAATTATTTTTAAGGATATTCGAATTTTATGTGACTATTAAATTGATTTGTATATTGGATGAAATAAGTGTACCAGTTAAATTTATAAAAATTATCAAACTATTTCCAAATTTAGAGATAATACACAAATCAACATCTTGATAATTTTTTTTATTTCTACATGTAACAATAAAAAAAATATCATTTGGTTGACAAAATAAAAAAGTCATTTATTAATTTTATGCTTCTCTTGGATTCACAGCATCAACTAGTATTTAAAATTTGTCAGAAGTAATTTTATATTCATAATTTTATTTTTAAAAGTTAAACACATTTAATGCCAAGGCTTAACATGTGTTATCAAAAAACTAATGTAATTATTGAAAAACTAATAATTATATTTGATGTTTATAAAATTTCATTTAATTTTTATTTAATTTGTATATTAAATAAAATAAGTGTACCAATTGAATTTATAAAAATTATCAAACTATTTTTAAGTTTAGAGTCAATTCAAGAATCAACATCTTGATAATTTTTTTTTAATTTCTACATGTAACATTAAAAAAATATTATTTGCTTGGCAAAAAAAAAGAACTTATTTGTTGATTTTATATTTCTCTCAAATTCAAAGCATTAACTAGTATTCAAAATCTGCCAGAAGTATTTTTATATTCATAATTTTATTTTTAAAAGTTAAACACATTTGATGCCAAGGCTCAACATGTGTTATTGAAAAATTAATGTAATTATTAATCAACTGTCAATTATTTTTAAGGATATTCGAATTTTATGTGACTTTTAAATTGATTTGTATATTGAATGAAATAAGTGTACCAATTGAATTTATAAAAATTATCAGACTATTTTTAAGTTTAGGATCAATTCAAGAATTAACATCTTGTCAATTTTTTTTATTTCTACATGTAACAATAAAAACAATATCATTTGGTTGACAAAATAAAAAAGTCATTTATTAATTTTATACTTCTGTTGGATTCAAAGCATCAACTAGTATTTAAAATTTGCCAGAAGTATTTTTATATTTATAATTTTATCTTTGAAAGTTGAACACATTTGATGCCAAGGCTTAACATGTGTTATTAAAAAATTAATGTAATTATCGAATAACTAATAATCAAATTTGATGGTAATAAAATTTGATGTGACTTTTAAATTAATTTGTATATTAAATAAAATAAGTGTACCAGTTGAAGTTATAAAAATTATCAGACTATTTTTAAGTTTAGGGTCAATTCAAGAATCAACATCTTGTTAATTTTTTTTATTTTCACATGTAACATTAAAAAAATATCATTTGGTTGGCAAAATAAAGAACTTATCTATTGATTTTATATTTCTCTTGGATTCACAGCATCAACTAGTATTTAAAATTTGTCAGCAGTAATTTTATATTCATAATTTTATATTTGAAAGTTAAACACATTTGATGCCAAGGCTTAACATGTGTTATTAAAATACTGATGTAATTATTTATCAACTGTCAATTATTTTTAAGGGTAATAAAATTTGATGTGACTTCTAAATTAATTTGTATATTAAATAAAATAAGTGTACTAATTGAATTTATAAAAATTATCAAACTATTGAAATACTGATGTAATTATTCATTAACTGATAATTATATTTGATGTTATTTAAATTTAATTAGATTCACAAGTTTAGTATTATATTGAAAAATTATTTTTCAGATTTATTTTTTATATTAGGAAAAAAAATGTTCGATCAGAAAATAAATTACTTTTTCTCATTAAATTCGAAGCAAGATTAAAAATTTAAAAAAAAAATATTTTCATTTCTTTGTTCTTTACTTTGTCAACCAATCCAATTGTAAATTTCATTAATTTCAAAATTTTTATTTTTTAAAATTTTTTTATAAATACCTCTTTATTATCTGTATTCTTTGGATTTTTTTCTTCTTCTGTATTTTGTTGTTCTATTGACATCAACTTTTTTTTTTCCTTTCTTTCAGCCGTGTCAATTATAACCATCAACTTTTCCAATTTTTTCACCGAATCTATTTAAAAAAAAAACCGTATTTATATTATTATTATTTTTTCTTTTTTTTTTTTATTATTTTTTATCACCTGACATTTCTGTAACTCTTGCTTCAAAAACTTCCCATCTTCCAGCCGGTTCTTTGCCATTTTCATGCCATTCAACGGGAAACGGCTGTTCATCATCATATTCATTATTTTCATATCTCTTGTAATCAAAGTTCTTAATATGTTTAATTGGAATCTTAACTGTATATTTATTTTTATCCGCACCCGCCGTCCATTTAACGATCGCATATTGGTCTTTCGACATTTTATCAAATAAAAAATCTTAAAAAGAAAAAAATTATTTTATTGTTAAACTTTTTTTTTTATTAGTTATATTTGACTGAATAATTGAAAAATAATTTAATAAACAAAAGTCAAAATCTAAACAAAGAAAACTTGTCGAGACATGTTTCACGATAACAAAATAAAAGCAACGACAGTTAATAATTTTTTATATCATTATAATATTTAACTTTTGTCTTTGTTTATATTAATTATAATATTTGTCTAATAAAATTACATTAAAAATTAAAAAAAAAGAAAAATTTATTATTAAATAAATTTTTAAAACATTTTAAAAGAAATATATCTATAAAAATTTAAAAATTAATTATCACAATAAAAACTTTAAATATTCACTACCGATCTTTTTCATTTAAATAAATTGATACATAATAATTTTTGGAATGTTAAATACTATTTTATTTTCTAACTAATCCATTTGTTATTTTAATATTTACCTTTTTTTTTTATTTTACTTTATTTCACTGTTAACGATATCGTCGACTTGAAGATCGTACCACAAATGAATTTTATCTACACATCGTCTTTTTTTGTTTTTCTCTTTCCGTGTATATAGTATATCTTGTATACAGTAGTTTCGCCTAAACTACCGCCAGTAACTCATCAGAATTTTTCATTTTGGCATCCATGTTTTTTTATTATTATTATTTATTTATCTTTTACAATGAGTTTATACACATCTAATCTTCAAATTATTTTTTATGCTAATTTTTTTCTTTAATTTTTAATATTATTTTTAGTTGAATATTAATATTTATTAACAAAGAGTATTAATATAAATATGCTTGAAAAAAAAAGTCTACGTTATTGTTACCTTCCCGCGCTCGGTTCTGCTCATGCGCAATCCCAAATGCCGCATAACATACTACAATACGTGTGTATTGTATACAAGTATATTACCGTGCGTTTGGAACATAGTTGATGTTGCATGATGTAAACCTTACCGCTTTTTTTTAAAATTGTAATGACAAAATATCAGTTTACATAGTTTACATTGATGCCTGAAGTTCAATTTTAGATGAGCTGTTTATTTTTATCATAGTTTTAATAATCAGAAGTGAAAATGAAAAATAGCAAATTTTGTGCGGTGTTGAATAATTAATGGATGTAGGCGCTTTTTATTATAATATTATTAACATGTATCGCAAGCGTTATCGCGAAAAAGCGCCTAATTTTTTTTTTTTTTTTTTTTTTTTCCAGCAAATTATTCAACTTTATACTTTAAAATTTTTCTATTTTTTTTTATATTTCACTTCTTTTGATTATTAAAGCTATGATAAAAAAATAAACAGCTCATCTAAAATTGAGGCTTCCAGGGACATCAATTGTAAATTTATGTTTTGTTTGTATCTCACTCATTTTGTTCAACTAATAATAATTTATGAAAATTCGTGAGAGAGAATATAAAGAATTTTATCCGTCCAATTCAGGTGCGTGAACCTGGCCTGCATAAGTCATAGAAAAATTATCTAGAATACTCGCCAAAAGCGTCTTGATTTGTACCACTTTGTAATAATTTGTACTAATTTGTATCACTAAGCAAGGAATTAGTATCTTAAAAATAACAAAAAAAAATTATTTACTCAAAAATGTTAATTAACAATTGAATATCCGCTTTAATTATTGAGGTACAAATTCTGCTCTCCCTGGTGGAAATATTACTTCAGCATTACTCCGGCATTTCTCCGTTTTTGGCCTATTTCCGGAGGTTGATGGCGGAGAAATTATTCCGGCAAAAAAATCGTGGCAGATTAATTTTTCCGACATTAATCTCATGCCGGAGTAATTTCTCCGGAAATGGGCCAAAAACGGAGTGATGCCGAAGAAAGCCGGAGTAATGGCGGAGAAATATTTCTTTCAGAGCTTGACGGTACAAGTTAGCTCACGTTTGCTTTTTAAAATGAAAAATAAATTATTTTAAAATATTGAATTTTGGAGGCACCATGCAATTGTTAATAAAAATGTTTGATTGCCAATTGCATGGCGCCTTTAAAAATCAATATTTTTGAATAATTTTTACTTTATTTTAAAGAGCAGAACGTGGGCTAATTTTGTACTCTCAATAATAATAACAAAGTATTGTAAATTGAAATTTTGGAGTAACATGTTTTTTGATTATTATTATTGAGGTACAAATTAGCTTAACGTCTGCTCTTTAAAATAAAAAAAAAATTATTTGAAAATATTGATTTTTAAAGGCACCATGCAATTGTTGATTAAAAATTTTCATTAACGATCGCATGGTGCCTCAAAAATATTTTTAAATAATTTATTTTTTATTTTAAAAAGTAGAACGTGAGCTAGAACAGAATGTGTACCTCAATAATTAAAGCAGATATTCAATCGTTAATTAACGTTTTGGAGTAAATAATTTTTTTTTTTTGTTGTTATTTTTGAGGTACAAATTCGGGGCTTTAGTACAAATTATTCTGCGCCTGTAGCATTTTTTTTTCCCCCTGAGTCATCTAGAAAAAAAATCGGTTTAAACCCTTTCTCCACTCTTTAATTTTAAAGTACAAATCAAAACAATTGCGGTGCAAAATGGTACAAATTAAGACGCTTCTAATGAGTATATTCTAGATAATTTTTCTAGGACTTATGCAGGCCAGGTTCACGCACCTGTATAATTCTTCTACATATTTTCATTTAACCGTGAATGATGAAATAATAACGATATTAATTATATATAAAAAATAACAAATCTTCTTGCATATATAAATTGTAACGAAATTTATTATTTCGTGGGTTCTCGAAATAAATAATCATCAGAATAGACATGGATTATTTATTTGTTAACGTTACGTATTAATAACCAATGGGAGTTGGTTATTAATAAATAAAGGATCACTAGTGCAAGGCTCTGTGTAGGGTCAAGACTATTATACATGACATCAATGGGGCGCCTATTCGATGTTTATAAGATGTCTTGACACATAAACCTTATCGCGGCGATGGCTCCACTCCTCCGTCGAAGAGACGAACTCACCGAAGGCTGCGTACGAAGCCCGATCGTAAACCTATCGAACTGCGGGCTACGAAAGTGCTACCTGAGTGGGGTCAAAGCTCACAGCAGCTGAGCACTGAACGTCGTCGTTAGACGACACAACTTGTCTGGCTCTCGAACTGATCACTTCTCTTCTCTTGACTGGCTCTCTTGGTTCACTACTGGTTCTCTACATCGTTTGGATCTCTCGTAAAGGCTCCCTAGGTATCAGACGTTAAGTCCTGGTGAAACTCTGTCTGAATTTCCAATGATGGACTAATACTAATGATCACGCTATATGGTTCTCTCATTATAATAATAATAATTATTATTATATTCATCGCACATAAATGTGTATGTGTGAGTTCACGAATGGATCGCTGTATGGTTCCCTATACAAAATACATATCTCACATGTAGACTATTTGCTCCCACACTTACGATACTTGTGACGTAGGTGTTTTACTATAGTATAGTCGCAATGTAATATAGGCGTATGTAATACACTATGCTTGGTTCACGATAGTTCCCTCAGGTTTGGTTACGTATTTCATAATCCAATCAGGTGGACCGCGCCCCTCTACCATTTCTAAGACTGAGTTAGGCTCCCGAATTAGTTCTCGTGACTCCCACGGTTGTTGGCTTCCGAGATAACCAACATGGCTCCCCCCGGTGATTTTGAGGAGGATGGTGAGAAATCCTCGTTGTTAACCATGGCCGATAGTTCTCGCCGCGCAGGTCAGAAAATCGGTTACAAAATAAAATTGAAACATGTATATATATATATACTTAAGTATGTAGCTAAGGGAAAATTCAAAAAAAAAAGAACAAGCACACACACGGACAAGAAAAAAATCGATAACTTCGCATACATGCACATATCCGTATGTACGACATGAAACGTCTCGAGAGTAGGGGCAACGAGGACATTTAGCTGAGAAATGAACATTTGTTATCCTGACGCTAAAAAATAAATTGAAAATAGTACTTTTTATGGATTTAGATTTTTTATTTGCTTTTTAACAATATTCACCAATGAATTTTATTTTAACAATATTTTAAAAATTCTATCTTTGTTATTTAATTCAGAGATTTCTATTTTGACAAGTATAATTATTAATTCAATTGAGCAATTCAAATCGATTAGGGTGTGAACATGCAATGAACATAGATTCATCAATAGGCATTTGAATCATTATTACTTTGTGTTTAATTTTTTTCACTTCAACAACTGCCAGTGACTCTCGTTTTTTAGTGAACTTCAAATGGTTTAATGTTCTTCCAGGAAATGCTGTGTTCGATGATGTTTCATAATATTGACCAAACGCGTAACATGTTAATTCACCTTGAATTTTGAATACTAGAAAATTTCTTATTCCAAAAACTTGATTATCTGTCAAAAGCACAGTGTGACTATTTCTTTTTGTAACTCGTGTATAACTTTCGCCTGTAATTATTTCGTTATTTATCATAATCCTTTTGTAAGAACGTATATTTCCTGGGTCAGGAGTAATATTCACACGTAATAACGCTAAATAATCATCGTTGGACAAAAGTTCATTTTCAATTGGTTTTCCATACAAATGTATATCTCCTATAATCATTGTTGCCGTAGGATGTTTTGCCTTTTTCAAAATTTCATCTACCCACTTTTGTTGAGCATAACTTAAGTCGTTGTAGTGTAATTCATACAGTTTTTCGAAGGCAAATTTTTCCTGGAACGAATTGAGAATTTGTAAATTTGCCGCATTTGAGCTATTTACAAATTTTTTTAGCTCCTGATGATAGTCTTCATATCTACAAAGAGAAAGTAAAAAAATTCAGTGTAAAAAAAATCAAGTTATCTTAAGTTAAATTAATTTCATTGTTAGAAGCAATCAAGTTTTGAAAATAATTAATTTATTAATTCAATTGATTAAATTGAAGATTTGTATTGATTAACTACTAATTTAAATTATAAATTATTGGAACTGAGTATTCAGATATTCAATAAAATTCTATCGTTCGCCTGCATTCAAGTGTTTATTTTATTTCAACACTGAAATGTAAAGCATTTATATTCGAAATTGTTTAAATTCAAGATTTTGATTCATAAAAGTTTAATTAATTAAAAGTTTGTTACCTAAAAGCACTATGCGTCCATAGTGGTCCAAGATCAATACAACTTTGAGCTAAATGCGTCAACAAGTGAACATTGAATGAAATATGTTCTTTCCCGTATAGTTTTTCAACATCTTTTACGAACATTATCAGTTTTCTTTCGGCATTATATATATCAGTTGCTGACATAGATGTTTGGAGAAGATATAAAATAATAGCCATAGAACCCACTCATGAGCTTTCCAATGTTTTCTGTCAGATATTTTTCGAGGAATCCGTGACGCATCACTGGATGGTTTTATAGATATCAAATATTCATCTATTTCGTGGAGATGACGCATGAAATAAAATTTCTGGTGATGATTCGTTGAGTCGAACCATAGTTTTGCAAATTGTCTACAAACTCCGAGAGCCACACAATGCATCCAATCTACACACAGACATTTGATGATATCAAAACCAGGTATGTCGCACAATGTTGACCGGAATTTAACACCTTTACTTCCTGTTTGAGAATGTATTAATGTTTCTTGATGATTCCGGAGACCTTCCCCGTAAGGGTTGTTGTTTTTGTCAAGGGGATAAACACGGACACTTCCTTTGCCTTTAGGTACTTCGCAACCTTCATGCAGACATAGCCCACATCCATAAGCTCCCCGGAAAGAAGTAGTGCACCTAAGTTCAGGACGTTCAACTGAATCTGTAACTCCTCCCAAAACTTTGCATTTCTTTACGTATTGAATATTTTTGAAATTGTATTGAAAACCTTCCGTAGCCAATTTTATTGATTCAGCAACAAACGGTTTCAGATACTCGTTCATAATAGGTTTTTTTGATCCAAAAAATATGCTAACAAGCATTGTATGCCGACGTTGTTGTTTTGGATGAAGTTCATTAATACTGCACAGAATTGGAGTGATTGATGTTTGTGAACTTTTAAATAAAGGAGTTCCATCAATACTGAAATTTATCCTAATTATATTATTCAACTTGTTATCGGGTATTAGTTTCTTGTATAGATCAGAATCACAAACGCTTTCAAAATTATATTGAAATTGCTTTTTTCGTGAATTTGAGTATAAAATATCGGTGTGATTTCGTTCATAAAAATGCTTTAGCTGATCAGCCAACGATAAATGCATGAAAATATTTCCTAGTTGACGATTTTTTAACGTATCGATTAGACTATCACATTCTTTACAATTTAATAATTCTTTTGACTCACTGTCATTCATAAAATTGTGCTCTGCTCCAGCATATAATTTACACATTGGGCAAAAATGATGAATTTGTATAGGGATCGAGAAAGAGTTGACTATCTTTTTAGTACAGTATTTTGATGTATGTCCGATTGATTCCGTAGAATTGATATCAATTAGCTTAGCAAAATCTTCTGCCGCAGCATAAGTAAGAGAATGACGTATTTTCATAGCTAATAATAAGAGCGTTTTTTTTAGAGCGTCTTCAGGATAGATACCAGAAGATTTTGGTGTAACTATTTGATCATCACGATCTGATTCTAAATATTCATTATCACTGGATAAAAACTCCTCTAATAGCTCAGGACTATTAGGGGGTGATCGAAAATGACTATCAGAATCATCGAGTTCAATATCCTGGAAAAAAATTATAAGAGATGAGAAATAATACTTTTATTTTAAAATAATAGAAGGATAGATATCAAAATTCACTTGGTTCAAGAGAATTATCTTACTCACAGCAGGGCCGTGTGCAACATGATCTTTGTTTTCCAACCTCAAAGCAATTTCAGGAACGCTATTATCATCGAATACATCGTGTTGTTGAGTGTGAAATATTTCAGAAACGTTTTCTGAAGCTTCGGACTCACTTGTTGACTACATTAAAAGAGTAACAGATGGAAAACATAGATTAAATTTAAAATAAAACGTAAAATAATTGATGAAGGCATCTATCTTGAAAAAAAAAATAAAGATTGCATATTGAAAAAAAGTTGAACTTACTACGTCATTATACTCTTCAACTTCACTTGCTGATGAGCTGAAGAAAAAAAAATTAAAATGAAGATAAGTCAGCTCAATACAAACATAATTCATAGAATTGATAATTGATAAATAATAATTAATAAATAAATATAGTAATTCAAAATTAAAAAATACACAAAAACTTATCAATTTTCAACTGGTTTTTGTTTATGTGTGCGAAAAAAAAACGTAGACCTGTATAGTTGATTTATTTTGTCAGGAATATACGTTTATTATTATTTGATGATTATTAGTAAATATTAATATTAATATATACAATAATGAAAATACGGAAAATACTATACCCTAGTAAAAGATACTTATAGAGTTTGACATGTATGACAAGTTTTTAAAAAAACTTCTCATATTTACTATTTGCCAAATTAATGTGTAAAAAAAGTTTAAAATATAGTCAAACAATCTCAAACCTGTTACTATCGTGAACTTTCAATTTTTTCTTCAAATAATATTTACTTCGACGAGGCATTTTTGAATTACTATTTTTTGTTAAATATTGTTTATATGGACCTCTTTTTCTGCCAGGAGGCATTATGACACTTGATGATTAAAAACAGTCTATAAAGTAACAATAACATCGAATGAATATAACAATAATTATAACAATGTAACAATATAACAATATAACAATAAATATAACAATATAACAATAAATATAACAATATAACAATATAACAAGAATAATATTCAAAATTTTGACACAAAAATTTTTGACAAATAAAAACTATGTACGATCAGTCTCTCACTTTGAGATGAAAAAAATACACGCTACTTCTAAACGCACACGTATTGTAGTATGTTATGCGGCATTTGGGATTGCGCATGAGCAGAACCGAGCGCGGGAAGGTAACAATAACGTAGACTTTTTTTTTCAAGCATATTTATATTAATACTCTTTGTTAATGAATATTAATATTCAACTAAAAATAATATTAAAAATTAAAAAAAAAAATTAGCATAAAAAATAATTTGAAGATTTGTAAGATTGGGCTTTTATATTTTATTTTCTTTTATTGTTTAAATATAAAAAGCGACCAATCTTACTTGTTTAAATTTACCAAAATGAATATGCAATGAAATTTACTTTAAAATATGAATATTGATTATTTAAATTTACCCTGAAATTGAGTGGGTGTAAAATAACAATCAAACAGAATTTTATATTTTAATATATGAAAATTATTTGTATTTATTTAAAGTATTATGCCCCAATCATTCATACCAAACACACGCATACTCATACAATATAACCTGACTGGTGATTGAAGTTCTTGATGCCAAATTGATGATGGTGACGATGATTCGTTGGCCTTGGAGTGCTTGGTTGATCAGACCAAGTAAATGTCCAAATATTTTGTGTTGTGTAATTACCAGCAATGAATATTATTGATGTTGAATAATGCCAGCAATGAATATTATTGATGTTGAATTGATTTTATTTCTTCAACGCTGATGCAATAAGTTTATTTTTGAGTAATGGCGGCGTGATTTATGGAAGGACGCCGTCCTGATTCACGTCGTCTTTTACCAAGTTTTGATTTATTGCTCAGCTTGTTTTAATTGACAATTTTGTTGTGTACACAATATATTTTATTTATTTAATTACAATTTGATATTGATTGTTGTTTTACAACAATCAATTAGTTGAAAAATCAGTTTAATATTTATATTCACAATTTCAGTACTTGAATTTATTTGAGTTGGCTTGGCCAACTTAATATTTGCCAGCGTCTTGCTTGCCAGCCAAGACACAAGTGTAAAAACACAAGGTGCAAGACCGAAGTGCCAAACCGAAGTGAGTGGAGCACACGTTCTCCATAGCCAAAACTCCACTCTCTCTCTCTCTCTTCTCCGTCTCTCTCTCATCGACTCTCATACTAATGCATCATACAAGGTGGCGCACCATCTAGCATTACTATCTCGCTACAGATTAGATGTGTATAAACTCATTGTAAAAGATAAATAAATAATAATAATAAAAAAACATGGATGCCAAAATGAAAAATTCTGATGAGTTACTGGCGGTAGTTTAGGCGAAACTACTGTATACAAGATATACTATATACACGGAAAGAGAAAAACAAAAAAAGACGATGTGTAGATAAAATTCATTTGTGGTACGATCTTCAAGTCGACGATATCGTTAACAGTGAAATAAAGTAAAATAAAAAAAAAAGGTAAATATTAAAATAACAAATGGATTAGTTAGAAAATAAAATAGTATTTAACATTCCAAAAATTATTATGTATCAATTTATTTAAATGAAAAAGATCGGTAGTGAATATTTAAAGTTTTTATTGTGATAATTAATTTTTAAATTTTTATAGATATATTTCTTTTAAAATGTTTTAAAAATTTATTTGATAATAAATTTTTCTTTTTTTTTAATTTTTAATGTAATTTTATTAGACAAATATTATAATTAATATAAACAAAGACAAAAGTTAAATATTATAATGATATAAAAAATTATTAACTGTCGTTGCTTTTATTTTGTTATCGTGAAACATGTCTCGACAAGTTTTCTTTGTTTAGATTTTGACTTTCGTTTATTAAATTATTTTTCAATTATTCAGTCAAATATAACTAATAAAAAAAAAAGTTTAACAATAAAATAATTTTTTTCTTTTTAAGATTTTTTATTTGATAAAATGTCGAAAGACCAATATGCGATCGTTAAATGGACGGCGGGTGCGGATAAAAATAAATATACAGTTAAGATTCCAATTAAACATATTAAGAACTTTGATTACAAGAGATATGAAAATAATGAATATGATGATGAACAGCCGTTTCCCGTTGAATGGCATGAAAATGGCAAAGAACCGGCTGGAAGATGGGAAGTTTTTGAAGCAAGAGTTATAGAAATGTCAGGTGATAAAAAATAATAAAAAAAAAAAAGAAAAAATAATAATAATATAAATACGGTTTTTTTTTTAAATAGATTCGGTGAAAAAATTGGAAAAGTTGATGGTTATAATTGACACGGCTGAAAGAAAGGAAAAAAAAAAGTTGATGTCAATAGAACAACAAAATACAGAAGAAGAAAAAAATCCAAAGAATACAGATAATAAAGAGGTATTTATAAAAAAATTTTAAAAAATAAAAATTTTGAAATTAATGAAATTTACAATTGGATTGGTTGACAAAGTAAAGAACAAAGAAATGAAAATATTTTTTTTTTAAATTTTTAATCTTGCTTCGAATTTAATGAGAAAAAGTAATTTATTTTCTGATCGAACATTTTTTTTCCTAATATAAAAAATAAATCTGAAAAATAATTTTTCAATATAATACTAAACTTGTGAATCTAATTAAATTTAAATAACATCAAATATAATTATCAGTTAATGAATAATTACATCAGTATTTCAATAGTTTGATAATTTTTATAAATTCAATTAGTACACTTATTTTATTTAATATACAAATTAATTTAGAAGTCACATCAAATTTTATTACCCTTAAAAATAATTGACAGTTGATAAATAATTACATCAGTATTTTAATAACACATGTTAAGCCTTGGCATCAAATGTGTTTAACTTTCAAATATAAAATTATGAATATAAAATTACTGCTGACAAATTTTAAATACTAGTTGATGCTGTGAATCCAAGAGAAATATAAAATCAATAGATAAGTTCTTTATTTTGCCAACCAAATGATATTTTTTTAATGTTACATGTAGAAATAAAAAAAATTAACAAGATGTTGATTCTTGAATTGACCCTAAACTTAAAAATAGTTTGATAATTTTTATAAATTCAATTGGTTTACTTATTTTATTTAATATACGAATTAAATAAAAATTAAATTGAATTTTATAAACATCAAATATTATTAAAATCAAACATTATATAAACATATTAACATCAAACAATCAAATATTATTAAATAATTATTAGTTTTTCAATAATTACATTAGTTTTTTGATAACACATGTTAAGCCTTGGCATTAAATGTGTTTAACTTTCAAAAATAAAATTATGAATATAAAATTACTTCTGACAAATTTTAAATACTAGTTGATGCTGTGAATCCAAGAGAAATATAAAATCAATAGATAAGTTCTTTATTTTGCCAACCAAATGATATTTTTTTAATGTTACATGTGAAAATAAAAAAAATTAACAAGATGTTGATTCTTGAATTGACCCTAAACTTAAAAATAGTCTGATAATTTTTATAACTTCAACTAGTACACTTATTTTATTTAATATACAAATTTATTCAAAAGTCACATCAAATTTTATCACCATCAAATTTAATTATTAGTTATTCGATAATTACATTAATTTTTTAATAACACATGTTAAGCCTTGGCATCAAATGTGTTCAACTTTCAAAGATAAAATTATAAATTTAAAAATACTTCTGGCAAATTTTAAATACTAGTTGATGCTTTGAATCCAACAGAAGTATAAAATTAATAAATGACTTTTTTATTTTGTCAACCAAATGATATTTTTTTTATTGTTACATGTAGAAATAAAAAAAATTATCAAGATGTTGATTCTTGAATTGATCCTAAACTTAAAAATAGTCTGATAATTTTTATAAATTCAATTGGTACACTTATTTCATTCAATATACAAATCAATTTAAAAGTCACATGAAATTCGAATATCCTTAAAAATAATTGACAGTTGATTAATAATTACATTAATTTTTCAATAACACATTTTGAGCCTTGGCATCAAATGTGTTTAACTTTTAAAAATAAAATTATGAATATAAAAATACTTCTGGCAAATTTTGAATACTAGTTGATGCTTTGAATTCAAGAGAAATATAAAATCAACAAATATGTTCTTTTTTTTTGCCAAGCAAATAATATTTTTTTAATGTTACATGTAGAAATTAAAAAAAAATTATCAAGATGTTGATTCTTGAATTGACTCTAAACTTAAAAATAGTCTGATAATTTTTATAAATTCAATTGGTACACTTATTTTATTTAATATACAAATTAAATAAAAATTAAATTAAATTTTATAAACATCAAATATAATTATTAGTTCTTCAATAATTACATTAGTTTTTTGATAACACATGTTAAGCCTTGGCATCAAATGTGTTTAACTTTTAAAGATAAAATTATGAATATAAAATTACTTCTGGCAAATTTTGAATACTAGTTGATGCTTTGTATTTAAGAGAAATAAAA
>NC_057789.1:22861495-22958680 GCF_014905175.1 Aphidius gifuensis
TAAAAGTTGTAGGATTTTACCACACATGCTTTTAAGTCTTATACAAAGTATCTAGGACGATTTTCTCGACAGTTAGAGCGGTATTCAAAAATTACTCGAAAACTAGGAAAGCAATAACTTTTGATAAAATTGTAGTAAAGACTTCGTATTAGGCTCGAACAACGCGTCTTTAGAAACTCCATCGCCCCTCATGAGAAAGAGCATTATCTGTTCAGTCACTTTTTTTTTTTTTTTTCTAAAAACTAAATTTTAAAAAAAATGGTTTGATCCATAGATCAAAATTTTTCCAGAGAGGCGATAGAATTTTCGAATACGCATGTTTTAAACCTAATATGAAGTTTCTAACACCATTTCATCACGAGTTATTGTTTGCCTAAAAAATGAAAACGGCACAAGCTATAACTCAAAATGGAGTATAGTAGCAGAGGTTTCATATTAGGCTTAAAATAATCGTTTTTCAAAATTCTATAACTTTTTCAAATGAATTTTTATCGTACAACACAATTTTTTTTTTCCGTTTTTTAGGAAAAAAAAAAAATGGCTGAATAGATATCGCTTTTCTCTATCAGGGGCGATAGAATTTCTAGAGCCGCTTCTTTCGAGCCAAATCCGAAGTCTTTACGACAATTAGTTTAGAAGTTATGAACGTTTTTTTTTTTTTTTGGGGGATAAATCCAATACTGCGGCTGAGCCTTTCGGCTCCTAGCCTTCGTAAAATTTGCAATTTTTTGGTCTTTTTAGTTTTTTTTTTTATAGAAGGGTTGATTTAATATTAGGGTTCAAAATTTGAATTAATCGTGTAATCGTTGTGAGTAGTGGGGGAGCTAAAAGTTTCAGGGGAAATTATTTAAATAGAAATTTAAGTTTTAATAATAATTTTACAATAAACAATTAATTTCATTATTATTTTTAATTTTATAAAATCTTTTCACAGTCATATTGAAGTTTGTCTTGTCTCCTTAAAACAAAAAAAAAAAAAAAAGAAATCGCAATCAATTATTAAAATAGAAATTCGATTTTTAGTGTTCCGTAGGACACTTATGTTTTCGCTTTTCTGTGACTTTTTGTTATTTCGAGATAAAACGTGAAGTCCTGAATCGAATTGGCTTGTGAGATGCTCATTTTCTTTATTTTTTTTGGCTAAAAGCAATCATCATATTTATTTCCAATTTTGGGGCCTTATTAGATTTAATATGCCCATTTTCGGACATGGCCCAATTCCAAATATTGACTGATCAATTCCGGCAATGTTTCAATCGACGACGCTCCATCTGTAGACTCTACGATATTTTTTTCAAATTTTTCGGTTGTTTATTTTTTTTTTTATTCAACGATATGTAGTGTCACAAACTGTTTTTTTACAATATTTTTTGAACCGCTGAACCGAATCAGTCGATGTTAAAACAAATTAAGATTTAATATGCCCATTTTTGGACATGGCCCAATTACAAATATTGACCGTTCAATCCCGGCAATGTTTCAATCGACGACGCTTCCCAAATAAATTAATTGCCGAAAATGAACAAACGTAGCAACCACACAACAACACGTAGCAACGTGTTATTATAAGAAAGTCCTTTTTATAATCGGAAGATTTTAAGTTCCGATTTCACAAATTAATTTTTAATTATCCAAGAAAATGTTTAAATTACTTTTTACTTTAATATATCACAGTAAACTCATTCATTTTTATTTATTTTATGTGAAGCAAAAAAAAAAAATTTCATTATCACTACAACTTTCATTTTCAGAATTATGGTCCATATGGAAGCATGGTTTTAATACTACTGCAGTAGTATTGTAAAAGTTCTTAAATCTGGAGTTTACATTGACAAAACGAGTTATATTTATTGGTTGATTACTAATTTCGAACGAGTCCTGGTAGTCCGCCCGCGATGATTCTGTAAAACGTTAGGCATCGGTACTTTTGATTTAATATTTCGTGGTGAACTAGAAATCTTCAAAGAATATGGCTGCTACATTTCGGGAGTGAACTGGACAGAAAAATATCCAGTTCTGAGATTTGATTTCTCACAATTAGAGACAATCTGTATAGAACGCTTTGAAGAGGGGTTTATAGAACAAATTAAACAAGCTGCAATATGCAACAAAGTTAAAATTAAAAGTGATGGATGTTCCCCGATTACTCTATTTATACGATTGATGTTCGAGCTTAGAACAAAAAATCCTGTCGTGTTGATCGATGAATATATGATGCACCAATCAACGGTTTAGATGAAAACGTGCCAGTACTAGCGCCTATTAGACGAAGTATCCAAGATTTTTTCACTGGATTAAAAAAGAGCCAATGTAGATTCGTTTTTGTAACCGGTATTTGCAAATTTGCTATGGCCGGAATCGGTTCCGGGGCAAATGATGTCAAAGACTTATCATTATCCCCGAAAACAGCTTCATTATTCGGGTTTACTCAAAAAGAAATAAAAACGAAATTTCAAACGGACATTCAAAATATGTGCTCTAAAACACAACGCACATTTGAAGATTTAATAGAAGTCATAAAAGAATATTATAACGGATACAGATTTAGTAAGTGTGAAGAGTATGTCCTAAATCCAGAGGCAATCATCTCATGTATTCAGTCAGGCGAAGTTGAAAACTATTGGTGCAACACAACGGCTACAACAACCCTGGTAGAAATAATTTCTCCGGATTTTCTCCAGATTTCTCCGGATTTTCTACGTAATTGAGACTTCCGGAGATATTTAAGGAATAATCTCCAGACTATTTCTATAATATCTCCGGATTTTTTCCGGAATTTTGACTTAAAAAAACAAACACAAAAAAATGGAAAAATTAATAAGAAAAAGTAGAAATAAGAGTTTACATACGAAAAATAAAAAAGAAATTTTTCCTGAAAAAATCCGGAGAAAATCCGAAAAAACTCCGGAATTATATCTCCGGAAGTCTCAATTGCGTAGAAAATCCGGAGAAAACCGGAGAAAATCCGGAGAAAGTCGGAAAATCCGGAAATCGGGAGGAAATCCGGAGATCCGGAGAAATCAGAGAAAATCCGGAGAGTTTATTTCTACCAGGGAATATTGATTATTCTTTTTTCGAGCACGAATTATAAATGAAAGTGAAATAAAGGAATGGAAAAACGAATGAGGAACTGGTAAAAAATTTACGATGGATATATGTGATGAAAGTGACAAAATAAGATGTATTTTTTTTTTGGAGAAGCTGCAAATAAAGATCATGGATTTATTGAGGCACCGTATCAATGGTATAAAACGTAAAGGAAAATTATTAACATATGATAAATTATTAAATATTCAAGTTGAACAAAATATATATGATCATTGAAGGATTAGTGAGAAAAGTTAATAAACAAAAGATAATAAACAGAGGCTAATATAAAATTCAAAGACGATGAGAAAAATGAAAATATAAAAAATTTTTAGTAACGAATTCGTTTTATTGAAAATTAAAAATTTTCAAAACTCCGGCGAAAGCCCGTGTGGTTTATCTTGATTATTCCAAATTCATTACAGTTTAATTTTTTTTACAATTTTAAATTATATGATTGAATTTTTTTTTTTTTTTTGCCCTGACGTGCGCTGTCAAATTATGTACACAAATCAAAATACAGTGTTACGTACTGGTATTTTTAATACTTAAATTAATTAATTAATAAATAATAATTGTTAAAGTCAATGCTGATAAACAATATCGAGTAGCACATAAATTTTTTCTTTTTATTTTTAATAATTATATTTCACTTTTAGCATCATGGACATTTTTTATTTAAATATTATTTACTGTTGTGTAGTATATATCGAACTCAAATAATTAAATTCGAGGTTCAGATTTAGGAAGTACATGTTGTTGTTAATGCACGCGAACTCGCTCTGTTTTATATTTAAATTTTATCGTTTATTTATTTGTGGTGGTGAAATATATATGAGATATGTGTAGTGCAATCATTTAAAAATACGAAATATTGTAGCAAGATCCAATAGCTCGACCACTTGTTAAGTGTGGTACGCTAAGTCGGTATCAGACTGTGTTGCTGAGACGCTTCCAAGATATATTTTGTCTCCCCATTTTCCCTTACATTAAAAGATGGAATTTTTCTGTAAATTATTTATCTTTGAGGATGGTTAAGATGTTGTAGGTTCGACTTAGGAAAAGTTTTGTATTTAGGATGCTAAAAAAAGGGAGATTTTGTTCCCCTGTTGAATATGTCTAAATAATATTCCATGTTGGAATATTATTTAAAATAAATATAGTACCTTCGTACATGCCATCATGCACTCAGTTCATCCATTTGTACTACGATTTCGGCGAGTACAAACGGTAAGTTGCAAGTATGCTGTGAGCTACATACTTGTTGAGATTTCGAGTTTTCTTCCCAGGTAGGAAATGACGACGGGCACAAGCCTGGGACAAGCCTGATTACCCGGCTCTCGGGCCTGTGTCGGGCCTGAGACACAAGCCTGTGTCAAGTCTGGAATGTTCACGATGTATTTGCTGGTGTCGGACTAGTGTATCGGGCTTGACACAGGCTTGTGTTCCCAGGCTCGATACAGTCTTGTGTTCCCAGGTTTGACACCGGCTTGCAAAAAAAATTATAAAAAAATATAAATAAACAATTATTATTAATTTATTAATTTAACATTATTATTTTTTACGCGATACAATTTGAATTAACGATGATTATATGAACGAAAATAAACGGCGCAACGGGGGATTCATGAAAGAGTCAGTCAAAATTTTTTATATGAATGAATTTATTCGAGAGTCAATACACAGTCCTTGTAAAAGCCTGGCACGATAGTCAAAACCTAATAATTTTTATTTAAAATGTCTATTTACAATTTATAGATCTATTTTTTTTTTTTTTTTTAATTGAATATATGCACACCAAGTCCCGAAATGGGGAAAACAAAACACAGGCTTGACACCGGCTTATATTATGAGGCCTGTGTGAGGCCGGTTAAAGACAACAGGGACAGTCTTGTGTCAAGCCTGTGTTAACGAGGCTCGTGTGAGGCCGGGGAAAACAAAACACAGGCTTGACACCGGCTTGAATTATTAAGGCCTGTGTGAGGCCGGTTAAAGAAAAGGACAGTCTTGTGTCAAGCCTGTGTTAACGAGGCTCGTGTGAGGCCGGGAAAACAAAACACAGGCTTAATAATTGCTTGAATGCTGTGTGAGGCCGGTTAAAGACAACGGGGACAGTCTTAAAAGCCTGTGTTAACAGGCTCGTGTGAGGCCAACAAAACACAGGCTTGACACCGGCTGAATTATTAAGGCCTGTGTGAGGCCGGTTAAAGACAACGGGGACAGTCTTGTGTCAAGCCTGTGTTAACGAGGCTCGTGTGAGGCCGGGGAAAACAAAAAACACAGGCTTGACACCGACTTGAATTATTGAGGCCTGTGTGAGGCCGGTTAAAGACAACGGGGACAGTCTTGTGTCAAGCCTGTGTTAACGAGGCTCGTGTAAGGCCGGAGAAAACAATGGGCACAAGCTTGTGTCAAGCCTGTGCTCCCCAGGCTCGATACACGACCCTCGCACAAGCCTGGCACAGTTGTTCAAGCCCGAGAACTCCTACCTGGGTTTTGTGTTTCCTCGAAAACTCTATCCCTTTTGTCTCCTCGCCTGGCGAGGTGCGAGAGAGACAGGCGGACTTTTTCCTTGTCAATGTTCCGACGGAACATTTACTTTTTCAATATAATTTTTCATTTTAAATTTTATTTTCTCAAACCGCAGTTGCATTTTTAAATCAGCAACTCGATATTCAACGTCCGTTGAGATTAACAATTATTTAGAATAATATCGCAGCAATAATTAAACGCTGACTACTATGAGAACCATCAATTTTGATTGGTCAAAGATGTTTCCACCTAAGATCATCCCTACTTTTTAATTTAATTTTTATGGGAATTATTATTTATAATTTTTAAGGAGCTTCACTCTTGCGACAACTTTCGTTCTATTCAAATCTTTAAAATTAAATTAAAATTTAAAATTAAATTAATTACACCTGATAAAAATTAAATAAAATCAATTGAACTTTTACGTTTCGAATAAATAACATTTTTCGAGTGAATTTAAATTAATTAATTCTGGTGATAAATTATTATTTCCTGTATTATTTAACCTTCCCTAATCCTATATAAAAATTATTGACTGTGACATTTTTCCAGGGTGTTGTTTTCTGTGCTTCGAGTTTATTTTACTGTTTGGATCATTCGAGACTATCAACATCAAAAGGTGACCATCCAGATTGACACGCTCTCAACATAAATTGTTTCGGATTATTCTTACAACAAAGGTAGATCTACATTTATACACATTCCCTCCTAACCCATTACCCTGTAGGGAATAACAAAATAAGAGGATTTTTTTATATTAACGTGAAATACCAAGTTGATTTGTTTTAGTTATTCTATGATTATTTGCCTATTAAATTTTGGTTTTACATATTCTTTCTTTTTTTTTGTTATTTCATAGTTTAATTTTAATTTTTCAACTTGGTACGTAACAACAGATAAAACAAATTTGAGGTTATACTTTATGTAGGTATTGATATCAATGATTCTATGAGATTTGTTCAAGAAATAAATCAATACAAATATTAAAAAAATAAATCGTTCAATTTACTTTTTTTTTAACTAAACAAATTTTTTTTTTCAAATCATTTTGTTCAATACTTTTATTTATAAAAAATTTTTCCGTAATTTTTAATAACGTGATAATTTAAATAACTATTTTATCGATCAAGCAAATTATAACCACAGCAAAGAAACTTATTTATTTTCAATTCCTTTGATGCTATCACATCACCCTTTTTTCGCTAGAAATTTTCTGCCTCTTTCATTCTTTAAAAGTTTTAGTCCAATCTAAACATAATTTCGGTAATTATTATTATCTTGTTTAGTTTAATCAAACTCTTTTCATTTTAAATTTTATGTCTTTACTTCATAATCACTGTCGTCTCTCATGTTATAATTTTTATTTTATAACGTACTATTATTGCATTATAGTTCCACGTTATTTATCGCTGCCATGATTATGAGTATTTACAAATATTATTTATTATTTTGAATAGTTCTTAAAATATTTTGCCTGCAAATGATTTAATTTAGATAAATGTAATTTGTGTTTTTTTAATTCCTGAAAACAATTTGGTATATTTTTCATTTTCCCTACTGTCATCTAGGTTATATTAGGCTTCTACTGGTATCATTATTTCTTTATTATTTATTATGCATATTCACATTCTTTTTCACTAATCCTCAATGATCGTATATATTTTGTTTAACTGAATATTTAATAATATCATTGGCTGTAATTTTTAAATCTTTTTGTTGAAAATCTTTTCTATATTTTCCTTTATATTACCATTTCTTCTTTTTATTTTCTATATTTTCCAGTATTTGCTTCGATATTTTCCCATATTTATCGTGTTTTTTTTCTTTTTTATATTCACTTTTCTATATTTTCGTTTATATTTACCGATTTTTCCTTTGATATTTTCCTATATTCTCCTTTATATTTACATTGATATTTTCTTATTTATCGTTTTTTCTTTATATCTCAGTCACTCTTCTATATTTTCGCTTATATTACCGATATTTTCTTTTGATATTTTCCCTTATACCTTCTTTTATATTTACTGATATTTTCCCTATATTTATTTCTTTCATATTCATTCTTTGGTACTTTATTATTTTTACTCTTCAAGCACTTTTTTTCTTTCTATATTTTCTTATAGTTTTCGTTTATATTTACCGATTTTTTCTTTGCGATATTCCTATATTCTCCTTTTATATTTAATATGTTTTCCCATATTTATCGTTTTTTTCTTTTATATTCAGTCACTCTCTATATCCCTTATATTTACTATATTTTCCCATATTTATCGTTTTACCTTTATATTCAGTCACTTTTCCTTTCTTATTTTTATATTCTCGATATTATTTTCCTATTTATTGTTTTTTCTTCATATTCAGTCACTTTTCTATATTTTCCTTATATTACCATTTTTTCTTTGATATGTTTTCCATATTCTCCTTTTTATATTTACTCGATATTTTCCATATTTATTTTTTTCTTTCTTTTATATTCAGACACTTTCCTATATATATTTTATATTTACTGATATTTTCTCATATTTATCAATTTTTTTTCTTTTATATTCAGTCACTTTTCTATATTTTCGTTTATATTTACCGATTTTTTCTTGATATTTTCCTATATTCCCTTTTTTATATTACTGATATTTTCCCATATTTATCGTTTTTTTTTTTATATTCAGTCACTTTTCTATATTTTCGTTTATATTTTCCGATTTTTCTTTGTTATTTTCCTATATTTTCCTTTTTTTTTACTGATTTTTTCCCATATTTATTTTTTTTCTTTATATTCAGTCACTTTTCTACGTTTTATATTTTACCGATTTTCTTTTGATATTTTCCTATATATTTTTTCTTTATTTTTACTGATATTTTCCCATATTTATCTTTTTTTTCTTTATATTCAGTCACTTTTCTATATTTTCGTTTATATTTACCGATTTTCCTTTATATTTTCCTATATTCTATATTTATATTTACTGATATTTTCCCATATTTATCATTTTTTCTTTATATTCAGTCTTTTCTATATTTTCGTTTATATTTACCGATTTTTCTTTTGATATTTTCCTATATTCTTTATATTTTACTGATATTTTCCCATATTTATCGTTTTTTTCTTTTTATATTCAGTCACTTTCCTATATCCTCCTTTATATTTACTGATATTTTCCCATATTTATCGTTTTTTTCTTTATATTCAGTCACTTTTCTTTATATTTTCGTTTATATTTTACCGATTTTTCTTTGATATTTTCCTATATTCTCCTTTATATTTACTGATATTTTCCCATATTTATCGTTTTTTTTTTTATATTCAGTCACTTTTCTATATTTTCGTTTATTTTTACCGATTTTTCTTTGATATTTTTCTATATTTTCCTTTTATATTTACTGATATTTTTCCTATATTTATCGCTTTTTATATTCCACTTTTCATATTTTCGTTTATATTTACCGATTTTTTCTTTATATTTTCCTATATTCTCATTTATATTTACTGATATTTTCCCATATTTATCATTTTTCTTTATATATTCAGTCACTTTTCTATATTTTCGTTTATATTTACCGATTTTTCTGATATTTTCCTATATTCTTCTTTATTTTACTGATATTTTCCCATATTTATCGTTTTTTTCTTTATATTCAGTCACTTTCCTATATATCCTCCTTTATATTTACTGATATTTTCCATATTTATCGTTTTTCTTTATATTCAGTCACTTTTCTATATTTTCGTTTATATTTACCGATTTTTCTTTGATATTTTCCTATATTCCTTTTTATATTTACTGATATTTTCCCTATTTATCGTTTTTTCTTTATATTCAGTCACTTTCTATATCCTCCTTTTATATTTACCTATATTTTCCCATATTTATCGTTTTTTCTTTATATTCAGTCACTTTTTTTATTTTTTGTTATATTTACTGATATTTTATAATATTTATTTTTTCTTATATTCAGTCATTTTCTATATTTTCCTTCTATATTTACCGATTTTTTCTTTGATATTTTCCTATATTCTCCTTTTATATTTACTGATATTTTCCCATATTTATCGTTTTTTTTATATTCAGACACTTTCCTATATTCTCTTTTATATTTACTGATTTTTTCTATATTTATCGTTTTTTTCTTTATATTCAGTCACTTTTCTATATTTTCGTTTATATTTACCGATTTTTCTTTATATTTTCCTATATTTTCATTTATATTTACTGATATTTTCCCATATTTATCGTTTTTTTCTTTATATTCAGTCACTTTTCTATATTTTCGTTTATATTTACCGATTTTCCTTTATTTTTTTCTATTTTTTCTTTTATTTTTACTGAGTTTTTCGCATATTTATCATTTTTTCTTTATATTCAGTCATTCCTATATCCTTCTCTTTATATTTTACTGATATTTTCCCATATTTATCGTTTTTCTTATATTCAGTCACTTTTCTATATTTTCGTTTATATTTACCGATTTTTCTTTTGATATTTTTATATTCTTCTTTATATTTACTGATATTTTCCCATATTTATCGTTTTTTTCTTTATATTCAGTCACTTTCCTATATCCTCCTTTATATTTACTGATATTTTCCCATATTTATCGTTTTTTTCTTTATATTCAGTCACTTTTCTATATTTTCGTTTATATTTACCGATTTTTCTTTGATATTTTCCTATATTCTCCTTTATATTTACTGATATTTTCCCATATTTATCGTTTTTTTCTTTATATTCAGTCACTTTCCTTTATTCCTCCTTATATTTATTGATATTTTCCCTTATTTATCGTTTTTTTTTTTTATATTCAGTCACTTTTCTATATTTTCGTTTATATTTACCGATTTTTCTTTGATATTTTCCTATATTCTCCTTTATATTTACTGATATTTTCCCATATTTATCGTTTTTTTCTTTATATTCAGTCACTTTTCTATATTTTCGTTTATATTTACCGATTTTTCTTTGATATTTTCCTATATTTTCCTTTATATTTACTGATATTTTCCCATATTTATCGTTTTTTTCTTTATATTCAGTCACTTTTCTATATTTTCGTTTATATTTACCGATTTTTCTTTATATTTTCCTATATTCTCATTTATATTTACTGATATTTTCCCATATTTATCATTTTTTTCTTTATATTCAGTCACTTTTCTATATTTTCGTTTATATTTACCGATTTTTCTTTGATATTTTCCTATATTCTTCTTTATATTTACTGATATTTTCCCATATTTATCGTTTTTTTCTTTATATTCAGTCACTTTCCTATATCCTCCTTTATATTTACTGATATTTTCCCATATTTATCGTTTTTTTCTTTATATTCAGTCACTTTTCTATATTTTCGTTTATATTTACCGATTTTTCTTTGATATTTTCCTATATTCTCCTTTATATTTACTGATATTTTCCCATATTTATCGTTTTTTTCTTTATATTCAGTCACTTTCCTATATCCTCCTTTATATTTACTGATATTTTCCCATATTTATCGTTTTATTCTTTATATTCAGTCACTTTTTTTTATTTTTGTTTATATTTACTGATATTTTCCCATATTTATCGTTTTTTTCTTCATATTCAGTCACTTTTCTATATTTTCCTTCATATTTACCGATTTTTCTTTGATATTTTCCTATATTCTCCTTTATATTTACTGATATTTTCCCATATTTATCGTTTTTTTCTTTATATTCAGTCACTTTCCTATTTTCTCTTTTATATTTACCGATATTTTCTCATATTTATCGTTTTTTTCTTTATATTCAGTCACTTTTCTATATTTTTGTTTATATTTACCGATTTTTCTTTTATATTTTCCTATATTCTCATTTATATTTACTGATATTTTCCCATATTATTTATTTTTTCTTTATATTCAGTCACTTTTCTATATTTTCGTTTATATTTACCGATTTTTCTTTGATATTTTCCTATATTCTTCTTTATATTTACTGATATTTTCCCATATTTATCGTTTTTTTCTTTATATTCAGTCACTTTCCTATATCCTCCTTTATATTTACTGATATTTTTCCATATTTATCGTTTTTTTCTTTTTATTCACTCACTTTTCTTTATTTTCGTTTATCTTTCCCGCTTTTTCTTTCTTATATTCTCCTTTATATTTACTGATATTTTCCGATATTTATCGTTTTTTTTCTTTATATTCAGTCACTTTCTTATATTCTCCTTTATATTTACTGATATTTTCCCATATTTATCGTTTTTTTCTTTATATTCAGTCACTTTTCTATATTTTTCTTTATATTTACTGATATTTTCCCATATTTATCGTTTTTTTCTTCATATTCAGTCACTTTTCTATATTTTCCTTTATATTTACCGATTTTTCTTTGATATTTTCCCATATTTATCTTTTTTTTCTTTATATTCAGTGAGTTTTCTATATTTTTCTTTATATTTCCCATATATATCGTATTGGTTAAGATTAAGGGACTTAGAAAATTTTTTGGGGGGTGTCTACCATGGTTGAGATTAAAGGACTTAGAAAATTTTTTAGGGGGGGTGTCTACCATGGTTGGGGGGGGGTCCAGAAGAAAAGCGAAAACAATAGGAAAAAATTAAAATTCCCTAAAAAAAAAATTACCTCTGAATTATATAGGTTTGCAATTTTAAATGTCTAGGCAAAAAATCGCATCTACCATTTGTTTTTAATTTTCTTAATATTTTGATTTTAAAATTTTCGCAAAAACATTTTTTGTTGATAACTAATTTATCAACAATGAGAATATTTTTTTTTCTATTCTCGGTTGTAGTATTTCTTCTAGGCTTTAATTTGGTTCTAATACGAACCAGTGCCGTAACAAGGAATTTTTGCGCCCCGGGCAAAATTATATTTTGCGCCCTATTTTTATCGATATAATATATAAAAAAAAAATCATTTGTTAGGTGTATTTAACAATAATATATATTACAAGCAAAATCGCATGTAAAAAAAATAAAACCAACCAGCCTATCGAGATGTGATGAAACTTTTGATTCAAGGGCCTCATAATTTTGTCTCTGGTACGTTAACGCGCGATGGTTCAGGGGGTAACGCACTGGCTTTTAAAAGTATAGGTATAGATAGGTTTAGATTAGGCAGAGGTTCGAGGCTCGGTTAGGACAAAAAAAAAAAAAAAAAACAATTGAATCTTCAAGTGTAAAATAAAAATAAGTCCTGAAAAAAAAGAAAAAATAAAAAAATAATTTTTTTTTCTTTTTTCATTTCTTTTCATCAAAAATAAAAACAATTTTCTATTAATTTAATCTATGTATAACTTCCTTAAATTAAACGACTTAACCATTAAATTAAATGAAATGTCGCTCAATTTTAGCAACTTCTGTCTTGATTAGATCGCTTTTCTGCTTTAAATTGATTCAGAATTTTTTTAAATTAATTGATAATTTCTTCTAGTTAAACGACTTACCCATTAAATTAAATGAAATGTCGCTCAATTTTAGCAACTTGTGTCTTAACTAGATCGCTTTTTGTTTTAAATTGATTCATAATTTTTTTTGAATTAATCCATTTTTCTTTTGTATAAAAACAATTTTCTATTAACTTGATCAATATTATCCTCAAATTAAACGACTTAACCATTAAATTAAAAGAAATGTCGCTCAATTTTAGCAACTTTCGTTTTGATTAGAACGCTTTTCTGCTTTAAATTGATTCATAATTTTTTCAAATTAATCGATAATTTCCTCAAGTTAAACGACTTACCCATTAAATTAAATGAAATGTCGCTCAATTTTAGCAACTTGTGTCTTAACTAGATCGCTTTTTGTCTTGAATTGATTCATAATTTTTTTAAATTAATTCATTTATCATTTGTATAAAAACAATTTTCTATTAATTCAATCAATATTATCCTTAAATTAAACGATTTACCCATTAAGTAAAATCAAATGTCATTCAATTTTAGCAACTTTTGTCTTAACTAGACCGCTTATTCGCTTGATTTAAAGGATATTTTTGCTTCCTTTTTAGTAAAGTTTTTCTTAATTTAATTCTCTTTTCTCTTAAATAAAAAAAAAACTGTCTTAAATTAAAGCAAATAAATTGCTTTAATTAAAAAATATTTTGTTTAAATTAATACATTTTTTTTTTAAATTAAAGCCTAAAACTTTCAAGCAAAATTTTGCTATATTTTAGCAACTTTTCTCTTAAATGCAGACATTTTTTTTCTCAGTGTAATAAATAGTAATTGAAAGATCTCTCGTTGCATTAATATATTTTTGACTAGTTGTCTTTTTCGCTCTCATTCCGAGTGAACTATTATGTTCATTCAGTCATTAACAATTATGATAGAAATTTTTAAATTTATTGATTAGTTATAATATTAAGGTTCTATGTAAATGAAATTCTAATTTAAAAACTTAACACAGAATATAATTTTATATAAATATTTATTTATTGAACCACTAGTCAGCTGAACACTTCTATTTCTATTTTATGTATACATTCATTCTGTTTTATGTATATACGAGACTGAGCGCCCGCTTGCGCGCTCGTTTCTTGAATGTCGATGTCATATGTTTGGGAATAGTTACGTTTTTTCGTATGTTTTTTTGTATACATATAATAATTGGATATGCACTTATATACTTTAAGTTTGTTATTGTATCAATGGCCTTTTTCATTTAACTGTACATATATATAAAAATAAATAAACAAAAAGAAATATGATGAATATTCCGATATTCAGTGCAAATATTTTATATCAATTTCATTAATATTAATTCCGAATGAGTGACAGTTTTTTATCTTTCACTTAAATCATTAATATCTATAAAGTTCTATTTCAATAGATAATTTTAATTATTGTAATGTTGATCAACATGTGATGTTAAAGGAAAATCAGAAAATGACATGTAGATCGTGCCCTTCGGGCACTCAACCCTTGACTTTCTATTATTCGTTTTTTAAAAAAAACTATTATGTGAATGAGGTGCGTGAACCTGGCCTGCATAAGTTCTAGAAAAATTATCGGCTCATTGCGTCTTAATTTTACTAATTTGTTGATTGATTTAATTTGTACCTCAAAATTAAAGGGTGGAGAAAGGGTTAAAAATCGACTTTTTTTCTAGATGACTTGAGGGGGAAAAAAAAATTGCTACATACGCAGAATAATTTGTACTAATTTGTAGCACCAAGCCCGGAATTTGTACCTCAAAAATAACAACAAAAAAAAATTATTTACTCCAAAATGATAATTAACAATTGCATATCTGCTTCAATTATTGGTGTAATAAATTTTAATCGGTACAAATTAATTACGTTCTGCCAAAACAAAAAAATTATTTAAAAATATTGATTTTTGAAGGTGCCATGCAATTGTTAGTTAAACATTTTTATTAACAAATACATGGTGTCTTTAAAAATCGATATTTTTAAATAATTTTTTTTTATTTTAAAGAAAACAATGTAAGCTAATTTGTACCGATAAAATTAGAATTTGTACCTCAATAATAATAATAAAGTATTGTAAATTGATATTTTGGAGTTCCGGGCTTCATGGTACAAATTAGTACAAATTATTCTGCGTCTGTAGCAATTTTTTTTTCCCCCTCAAGTCATCTAGAAAAAAAGTCGATTTTTAACCCTTTCTTTACCCTTTAATTTTGAGGTACAAATTAAATCAATGGCGGTACAAATTAGTACAAATTAAGACGCTTCTAATGAGTATCCTAGATAACTTTTCTAGAACTTATGCAGGCCAGGTTCACGCACCTTTGTGAATGCCAATCTTTTTTTGTTCCAATTGTATTATTGGTGCTGATGGTGTTATTCAATGATTATCAAATTAGTCAATACAATTTGACCATTATTTTGGCTCGATTTTACTCAATGTATGTGTGTAAATATTTATTACTTTCTCATTTATGTTTTTCGACAAATTATAACCTATCTTAATTTTTTATCAACTGATGGCATTACTGATCAACTAAACGTTGCTTTAAGTTCACTAAATTATTTATCAAATGTGTTTGATTTAATAATATTTTCAATTAAGTTTTGACCATTTTAATGTTGTATATGGTGTTGTTGATGTATTAATAGTTGGAACAACATGTTAACACCGCGAATACGACGACACAATAACAATGACACTTGACGTTGATTTAATTGTTGCATCTGGTTAATGTTATTTAATAATATACTCCAATGGCACTTTTATTGAAAATATTTCATAAATAAATAAAATATATTTGACATTACTGCATCTATGACAATGAGGCAAGGTATTTGTCTATTACTTTGTTTACAGTTTACTCAATAGTATTCATAGCCCTTAAATTGCATATTAAATTAACTTAACCACTATTTTAAATATATCGATTTATTGAATGTATCGAACGTATAACGTGTATGTGTGTGTGAGCTAATGAAAATGAATGTGTCGACAGCGTCAGCCAATAGAATCACGAATAAAGGTGCGACACATGAAGTTAGCTATTAGTACCTTGTTCTTTTTTATATAGGATTCATGAAATACTGAGTTTTTTCAGTTGCTCTTTTATCTTCAGGATTTTTGTCGGGATGATATCTTTTAATATTTTCCCGATATATCAACTTTAGATGACTTATGCTTTCAATATTTTTGAATATTGAGTCAATTTCAGCCTCGTAATCTGACATGTTACAGCCTGAAAAATATAAATAAAATCAATACAAATTATAATGGAAATAAATTTAATTTTAATTTAGTAGCTATCTCTTCAATATTTGAATAAAAAAAAAAGACCTGGTAATATTTGTTGGGTCATGTGGCCAGCGTTACCTGTTGAAAATTGAAAATTTTCAATACTCCGGCTAGGGCCATTGTTATTTTTATTGCTTAGACATATTTTAACCGTTAATTAACGAAAACATTATTCATATTTAAAAGAAAGGCAATAGAGTTTTTCAAAGCTTTTTTTGGAGCCTCATAAACATTTTATTTCAACTCTATGATGACATTTTTTGGTCCGTTTTTTTTATTTTTTTTTCGGCGAGCCATAACTTTTGTTATAATCAAGATAGGGAATTCGTATTAGGCTCAAATTATGCGCCTAAAAAAAATCTAGTGACGGCATTACGGTTTTTTTTTTCTCTCAATAACAGTTTAAAACTTAAGACTTTAAGACTAGTCTCGGTCTCGCATGCGTCGTCTCGCGAGACGCGAGACCGAGACCGAGACCGAGACCGAGAGTATCGACTGAAAGTCTCGCCGGTATCGCGAGACTATGAAAATTTCAGATCGAATTTTTTTTTTTTTTTTTTTCTTTCTCGTAACGAATCGTATTAAAAAGAAGAACTGTTATGCAGTACAATACTGCACACTGAGAGAAATATTAACTAAAAATTAAAATCACGGTTGAATAAAAATTACTATACTACTTTGTAATTTTTGTTTTATTTCTGGGACTGGCCGCCAGAGATGGAATTCTACAATAAAATTATGTAAAATGTGTAAAATGTCAAAAAATTGTTGAGTTACTTCAAGCCTCTATACACCCTTATCTATTACAGATGGACATGGGGTTGAGTGAAGTTTATTATTGAAAATTCAATTCTAAACAATTTATAAAGAATTACTTTTTTTGATTAATCTCTTAGATAATGAGTTATGAGTTAATTAAAATAAAGACATACATGTTTTGTGAAAAGAATAAAAATTATTATATGGTTGAATAAAAAATACTGCACAATTTAATAAATATTCTTATATATATAATAAAAATTATCATGTAGACATATAAAAGTTAGCATAGACTTAAATATTTTTTACTATATAGCTTTGTAAAAATTCTGTTTGTGGGGCGAAATAACACAAAGATGGCCGACCGATTGAACAAATGATTGAACTGTCATGTAATTTCAAGCATTTCTACAGCCTTATCTGTTGAAGCTAGGTATGGGGTTACCTATCTAAATTACCTACCTAAATTAATATAAAAAAAACGAATACCAGTACCTATAATTCTAAGGGCACATTAAGATGCATTAATATTTCATTTATCTAATCTCAAAATTTCATAACATCCTCATTCCATCAAGTTTACTAGCGTTGTACGTTAAGTTATATTTTGTATGTTTTATTTTCTGGCTCGTTTCAACCACGTTTCAACCTCCGACATCGATTCGAGCGTCCAGCTCGGAAATTAGCCTCGATCGACGTCAAAATGAGGTTGGACTTCTACCTGGGTAATTACTTGATTTACTTTTCATACAATATTATCAAGTTTATCTAAAAATTTTAATGAATTTTTTGATAAACCACTCACAGGGTGTTAATTTGTTTTTAATTATATATTTTTTTTATGAGTTTATTGATAAAGAACAGTTTTTAAAAATAAAATATACTGTAACACGAGTCGGCCGTGTTCGGCTTCGCCGAACTTGGTTGTATATCTATTTTTGATTTTTCAAAAGATTAAAATCAAAAGAAATAGGTATGTAGAAAAAATTCATTTTCTACATTCTGATAAACCGGACAACATTAGGAACCAATGCATTTTTTTATTTCTTTCCTTTTCGATAAAAGATATTGTTTGATCAAAAAAAACCCAGGAGATGATGAAAAAATTCAATATCTACATCCTGGTGAACTGAAAACCAACATTACAAACTAAAGCAATATTTTTAATCTCTTCTTTTTATAAAAATATATTTAATAATAAGAAAAACCCTAAAGATAATTGGAAAAATCATTTTGACCTCCTGGTGATCGTAAAAGGTAACCTGGGTGATTTTTCCGTGGACTTAAACCCTCCCGAGCTCAAACTAAATATCTATGTTAAATTTCATGTAAATCGGGCCAATAGTTTGCGTAAAACTGCGTTTCCAAGGATCCAGCCATGTCTTTTTATTATATAGACGAGTCGGCCGTGTTCGGCTTCGCCGAACTCAGTTGTATATCTATTTTTGATTCTTCAAAAAATTAAAAACAAAAGAAATAGGCGAAATAGGTATGTAGAAAAAATTCAATTTCTACATTCTGATAAACCGGACAAAATTAGGAACCAATGCATTTTTTTATTTCTTTTCTTCTCGATAAAATATATTGTTTGATCAAAAAAAACCCAGGAGATGATAAAAAAATTCATTATCTACATCCTGGTGAACCGAAAACCAACATTACAAACTACAGCAATATTTTTAATCTCTTCTTTTTGAAAAAATATATTAATAATAAGAAAAACCCTAAAGATAATTGGAAAAATCATTTTGACCTCCTGGTGATCGTAAAAGGTAACCTGGGGGATTTTTTTCGTGGACTTAAACCCTCCTGAGCTCAAACTGAATATCTAAGTTAAATTTCATGTAAATCGGACCGATAGTTTGCGTAAAACTGCGTTTCCAAGGATCCGGCCATGTCTTTTTATTGTATAGATTATGCGAAAACTTATATACTTGGAGCAATTGCACGATATAATTGGATGAACCAAATAAATTGTAAGGCGTTTACAGGTATTCAGTTTTTTATATAACATTATACAATAAACAAAAATGTATGAAAACAAATTTAATATAAATAAAACAATAATATACATGTATAGGAATTACTTCAAATTAAGGTAATAATGAAACACCAATAGTTATATTTAATGATTACTATTAATTTATTATTTAATTTATCAATTTAAGTTATATTATAAATATATATATCATTTGGTAAAATGGTTTTATTATTTTTGCTAATATAATTACAATACTCTACAGTCTTTTAATATTTGATAGACTGTATCAAAAACTTGGACCTCAAAAATTTTGTAGTTGATTCATATCTTGATTCAGATAATAAAAATTCAGCAAGATCTTTTGATAAACTGGCAATTCGTTATTTCTGAGATCAAGTTATAACGTCATGAAAAATTATAAAAAATGACTGAGTCAAGATTTTGTAGTCAATTTAAATTTAAATTTAGGATATAAAGCTTTTGTAGACCATTGAATTTATCTTTGGACAATAGTGTCAGATTGTTTTCTATTAAGCTTGTAAAATCCTATTAAAACGTTGCAACAACTTAAGATTGTGTTCAGTTTGTTTGCAAATAAAATATATTATATATATACATATATATAACTGCTAAAACTACTAAATATTGTAAGATTGTTTCCACTAATATATAAAGATTTTTTGAATTGAATAAATCAATAAAAGTACCTGACTCAATGTCAATCGATTGACATTGACATTGACAACCGATCGGTTGCTTTGAATTTAAACGTTTAACACATACATCTTGTAGACCGTTAAATATATCGTTTGGTAAAGTTACCAGTTTGTTTCCACTAAGATTAAGTTCCTGAAGTTGTAATAAATTATTGAAAATACCTGATTCAAGGTTATGTAGTTTATTTGAATTTAAATGTAGGATGCAGAGATTTTGTAGATCGTTGAATATATCTTTTGCTAAAGTTGCCAATTTGTTTTCGCTAATATTAAGTATATGAAGTTTTGATAAATTATTGAAACAACCTGACTCAAGGTTTTGTAGATCATTTGAATTTAAATTTAGTATACAGAGTTTTTGTAGATCTTTGAATATATCTTTTGATAAAAATTTCAGTTTGTTTCCACTAATATTAAGTGTATGAAGTTTTGATAAATTATTGAAGCAACCTAACTCAAGATTCTGTAGTTCATTCGAACTTAAATTTAGTATACAGAGCTGTTGTAAATCATTAAATATATCTTTTGATAAAGTTGTCAATTTGTTATTATTGATAGAAAGTGCCTCGAGTTTTGATAAGTCATTGAAAATCCCTGATTCAAGATTATCTAGTTTGTTCCATTGTAAATATAAACAACGAAGATTTGCAAGACCATTAAATATATTTGTTGATAATGTTGTCAAATTGTTATTGCTGATATTAAGAGTATCAAGATTTAACAAATTACTAAAAACACCTGGCTCAAGATTGCTTAAAGTATTTGAATTTAAATCCAAGTCTCGAAGATTTGTAAGATTATTTAATACATCTTTGGACAAATTTATCAGTCGGTTTTTGCATATATGGAGCTCCTGAAGTTGTGATAAACCATTGAAACAACCTGACTCAAGATTATTCAGTTTATTCGAATATAAATTAAGATGATGAAGCTCTTTTAAACTACTGAATACATCTTTTGATAATGTTGTGAGGTCGTTTTCACTGACATCAAGATCATTTAGGTTCAATAAATCATCGAAAATACCTGGCTCAAGGTAACTCAGTTGGTTTGAATTTAAACGTAGACGACATAGATCTTGTAGGCCATTAAATATATCTTTTGATAAAGTTACCAGTTTGTTTTTGCTGAGGTCAAGTTCCTTAAGTTGTAATAACTCATATAAAATACTCGGTTCTAAATATTTTAGTTCATTGGAGTTTATTCGTAGTCTACGAAGATTTTCTAGAGCATTGAAAATATCTTTTTCAAGTGTCGTCAGCTTGTTACAGCTGATATCTAAATTCTCAAGTTGAAGATTCTCGAGACCATAGAATAAATCTTTTGGAAGAATAGTTAACGCTTTACCACCAATGTTCACTTCATATTTTACATCATTATTACACAGCGACTCATAAATGTCCGGATCATAATAAGGTGACTCTTTGTTACAAAAGTATTTATTATGGTTTTTAATAGTTGAAGTTGAAATACTTTTATCCATAACTAAAACATAATTAAATATTTGAAACCTTTATTAATTAAATTTCTCGTGGTTTCGATGGTATTTTAAATGAATAATAATAAATAAATTTACTCACCTCAATAGATATATTAATGTCTCAATAACGATCAACTTTTTCAGCTCTGATTAGGAAAATATTCTTTAGTGTTTAATAGAGACTCGTTGATGGAGATGATGCGGTGGTTTTACAGTATGACGATGTTTAAAAACTTGAAAAAATCAAAAAAAATAATTCATCATTATTATTTTTGTAAGCTGATAACAAATACATATATTGCATTGTCTAAAATAAGTGTATGATAGTATGTTAACAAGTATTATGAAATAAATAATAAAAATTCAAAATTTATTTAAATAATTAATGTATTAAAATTTATCTATAGTAATGTTTTTTTTTTTTCTATTGAAATGAGTCATCAAAGATAGAATAATATATATAAAACTTTATTTCTTTTATTTTCTTTTTTCGTTTTGAAAAGATTTATTGTGACTAATCTATTGACAAAAAAACCGTGTCATCTATTAATGACAAACGTTGTTTTTTTTTCTCGATCAACTTTAATGTTTTGTTTTTTTTATATTGATCAAGCTATGAATGTCACATGGTTATTAAAATGAGATCGAGATTCAAGAACACATTTTCAATTGTCTATCAATATTAATTTACGAATATACTATTGATATAAATTAAATTTTATGCAAATTTAAAATTACAAGTATCGAATGATTTATAACTTACCCCAATAATGAAAATAGCCAAAAAAATTTAGCCAGCTTTCACGTGACAACGATAGATTTCTTTATCGTAAAAGACCTCGATAATAACAGACACTCTTCGAAACTATATGGAAATAATTTCTTGGATTGCAACAGCTGATAAAACTTTTTTTTAAAAACCACGTGTGCGTCATCAATTAAGAAATTTTGGTGATGACAGAGCTAATGCGTATGCATCAAAGAATGATTCGTGAGTGAGCGGTGCGGCATTCAAGAAGACTAGAAATGTTAGTATTTTTTTTATCACTAAAATACATGACGTACTACATGAGTCATCGTTCGAGAAAAAAAAAAAAAAAAAACCTAACTTAATCATTATTATTACTGTAAAATTGAAATCTATAAAACGAACAAGTATATAATATATATGTGTGTGCGAAATAATCAAAAAAAAAAAATCATTTGCTGTAAAGGGTTGACGATCTTACAACGCTACAAAACAGACAAGTATTATGTATAATCCTTTTAATAACTTGTTCAATCTTGAACATTTGGATACCAGTAAAATAGAAGAGAATAAGAAGAGCACAGCGTATTGAAGATACTAGGAAAATAGTAAGCGAAATCATGTGGTCTCAATAAATGCTCTAAATGGATCACAGGGCCAACTTTAAAGAGTTGGCGAATAAAAAATAAATATTATTTAATTTTCTGCGTTCACAGCTGCAAATATATAATTTTAAATTATAGAAAAGAAAATAAGGCTGAGCTTCGTCCCTCGATAATAATTTCATTTACATTTCAAAATATTAACATTAATTATTTTAATAAATTATTAGTTTGAAAAATTCTTTTAAAAGTAATTGCTGTATAAAAACAATTATTCTAGTCAAATTATAATTTAACTCTAAATATTCTCTGTGAAAAAATTAAAAAAATTGATAAATAAATAAATAAATAAAAAGTTAGAAGAGATTCTTTAGTTTTTCGCAAGTAGTAATGAAGCTAGGTATTTCATATATGATATAAGCATATATAGTATGCAGTTGCATTTCTGTAGTATGAAAGAAGAGACGTTTAGCACTCCCCTATATAGACAAGAACGGAACAACACATATAATGGTGAGAGCACAATTACCACCCTTTTTTTTTTTTTTTTTTATTTTTTTATCAAACGAGCTGAAAATAATAACAATAACTATTATACAACTATTATACTATTTTATACAAGTTTTAAAAAGCTCTGATAAAATTAAAAAAACATGTTCTGAAATTAGTAGAGACTTTTTCAAAAATATTTTAGCAACAAGTAAGTATTCCAATTTTTTTCATTGACATAAACAAATTAAGACTGCTTATTTTAAATACAACTGAAACTTGTTATTCAACTTTGATCAATCTGTTCTCATATAATTATTTTATAAAAATTTATTGATATTACTGAAAACGTAGAAAAAAAAGAACTCAATTTAATTATTCCAACTTACTTTAATTATTTGTTTAATATTTTTATTTTTATTTTATGAGAACATGATAATTTAAGTTGTTGATTTTGTCTTGCTCATTAAATTAAAAATAAACAATATTGTTAAGAATCTATATCTTGTTTTTTTTTTTTTTGTTGAAAATAATTATTCAAGAGTATCATAAATTTTCAGTAGATCACAATACAATCCTTGGAGTGATAGATATAATAATGACTTTTCCTTACAAGGACCAGTGATGTATTGATACAACTTATCATTCATCTTACCCAAATCATTTTTAATTGTTGTTAATTGTTTAGCATTTTTGGATGAAAGTATATATCTCCACTTTTTCAGAGTTCCCATCATACGATCCAATTCTCCCTCTATTGTTGTCGGCAACATCATACTCTATTAAAACAAATAAAAGATAAATAATTTTTAATATTACTAGTTTTAAACATTAAAATTTTTAGCAATTAAAGAAATAAATACCCGATAAGATGAAACGTAATCTATGACTGGCCAATTTTCTTCACATGCTGTACATCTACATGGTACAAGATCATCAGTAGTGGATTTTAAAAACGAAAATATTTAAATATTGATTTTTCTGTAAAAAAATGATATGAGCCAATATTTTATTGAGTTCCCAAAATAATTTATACTTTTATTTTATTGTTTAAATTTTGATAATTATAAATTAATTTCAGATACTCATGTTAACAAATGGTCTGGTGTAATTTGGTCAGATTTTAAAAGTGGTCCAAATACTAAACATTCAATGTTGTGATAACTATTCCACGCTTTTTTTTTACATCTGTCAGAGCAATAAATGACGTTTGGACAATTATCACATGGTACAGATGCCCAAGTTCGACGACAACAATGCCAACAATTAGTAAAACGTAGTTCATTACTGATAGTTGCTGCAAATGACTCAGAAATGTAGATAAATTCACCAGTTTTAAGATCTCTTGTTGCAACAATATGTTGATTATTATCATTTGTTTTTTTCAATTCAATTGCATCAGATGCACCAACAATTATTGCATTATCAGTTTTTATTTCTGGTACACATTTAATAATTTCACGTGGTTCTTTAAGCTCATTGATCATTTTTGGATACTCCTCGATGATGTCGTATGTTGGATTATATTTTTTTAAATAAGGAAGCCACTGGATTGCATTAGCTTTTGAAATACCTGTCTCAATGTGTGAGCTTGGTTTCAATGCTTTGGAACACAATGATTGACGTAAAAATAATTTTGTTTTTAATTTATCTGGATAGTCTGATTCTAATGAACGTTCAATGTCAAGAAGACAATCTTCATAGAGTCTTGCTTTGAATAATACAGCTGAACGATTTGTATAAGCCAATGACAATTCTTTGGATCCAACTGGTGCAAAAGCAATACTCTTGGTGTATGCTTCAATTGATTTGCGTAAATAATCTTTATTTTTTGCAGTAGTGTATTCTTTGTTACCAATTTCTCTCCAGAGCATTGAGTTACCACTCGTTTTGTAAAGTTTATCACGACTTTCGATAATATATGGAGCTAATAACTTCCATGTCACTTCGAATTTACCTTTAAATGTTTTATTTTGAGAATATTTTTGTCTGGCAACTACTATGTCATCAGAAGGCGGTTGATCAAAATACATGACTACAATAAAAAATATAAATTTTTTATTTATAAATAAATAACAATAATAATTCATAAAAATAAAATTATTTTTCAAATATTATAAAGTTATTTTTGATTGTTATTATTATTGCAATATATTATTTGAACAACTGATAATTGCAAAATGAATAGAAATTCAATAAGAAACAACATCAATGAAAACTTACTTGATTCTCGGCGGCGTTTCTTTGAACAATATGATAATCATGTACATTAAATTGCAATAAATTTTTTCTCATTCAATTATTGACCAGCTGATAAATCTGTGTCTGCAATTTCGTTAGTTCGATGAAAATAGATAATAAAAGTAAACAACAAGCACCATAAAAACTTTTGATAATAAAACAACTGAAAACAACGTCAAGGGTGCGTTCCGTAGGGGGACCGCGGTCCTTTTTGGCCATAATCAGAGTGGATCCATAAAAATTAAAAATCTCCCTAGGAATCCCTAAAAAACAACCAGTCTCATGTATACTCTTTTTTACACCTTTCTATGCATGTATTGTTAATGTTGTGGATGTGGTGCTTACTGAATTTTGTACTGAATAAAATTATTAAAACAATAAATTTGTTAATAACAGTTAACAAAATGAAAAGAAAAATTCCACTTCAAACACATTATCTATTGACTGATGTAATGTTCTTATTGAAAATGAACAGCAACATCAGCCAGTTTAAGATCTTGAAAGATAACAAAAATATGAGTGCTGTCCTAACCTTACATTTGAGTTATGATAGGTTTTGAAGCATTAACTTTGAAAAGAAATACAATTTACAGGCTAAATAATTGAGATAACAACAATATACACCTACTATTTTAATTGACAATTTTTTTTTTGATGCCAAATTATTTTTTTCTTTATAATATGTTAATCATATTTTTCGATGTTTACGTTTGCTTATGTTTGTTTACGTTTTCTAATACATAGCAGTGCTGAGACTACAACGAAATTAAATTCACCATGATAAACCACGCCTTTTTTTGGTAGACCGCGGTCCTCTACGGAACGCACCCCAAGAAAATTAAAAACAGCTGTTTTCTTTTCGTGCGTTTTGGTAGAAGACTGGGGGTTCCCCAAAAATAGCCTTGTTTATACTTTATATCATGGTGAATATAATTTTTTTGTAGTGCCGGCACTGCTTTGAATTACGAAACTTGAACACTGTATTTATAATAAAAATATTATTTAAAAAAATTAATAATTTGAATTGAAAATAAAAAAAAAAAGAATCTAAAAAAAAAATAATTTTTTTTTTTTCAAATAAATATTTCAAAGGGAATCTGATAAACATGAACCTGGAATATCGTTTTCAATGTTCATGTTTATCAGTAAAAAAAAAAAAAAAAATTATGATATTCCATAAAGAATAAAAAAAAATGCATAATTATTTTTTTTGTAAAATAATCACTGAATAATACGAGGTTGATTGACAAGTTGATGATACCATTTTTCTAACATCGAGAATAACCGAAGCTTCTTGGCAAAACACAGTGATTTCAGCCAAAGTGTCTTTTATTTTGAGCAATTTTTTCGTTGTTTTCACCGACAATGAGCCCAAAATAATCATCTAGTGTGTAAGTCGAAATTTTTATATTATACATGCACTTACATGAGAAACAGCGCGCGGGACCGTGTTTTTCGCTCTTTATTTATTCATATCTCGAAAAATTATGAAAATGCTAAGCTAACGATTTACTTCAAAATTTCTTATATTCTAAGGATTATTTATTGATAAAAACAAAAAAAAAAATGAGGCCAAGTTTTATGAAAATCGTTTTCATTTGTTTATTCAACAAATTATAGTAGAAAAATTCTCGAGTGGAAATTTAGTTAAGGTTCCGATCAGATCCGGATCAGGGAACCTGATTTCAAATCAGAACCGGATCAGGAATCCTGTTCAGGAATCGATCAGAATGTAACGCTCTTTTTTAGGATTCTGATCAGAACCGGATCAGGAAACCTGGCCAGATTGTAGGGTTAGAGCCAGGATACCTGAACAGGAACCCGAGTAGAAATGTGTTCAATTACCACACAATTTATTTTTTAAAATACAATTTGCCTGATCCGGATAGCATCAGGATAACCTTAACTTATCCTTAATAGGGACATATTGATCCAATCTTGATTCAGATTTGATCAAGTAAAAATTACCACATAATTTATTTTTTTCAATACTATTTGCCTGATCCATTCTAGATCAGGATAACCTTAACTTATCCTTAACAGGGACATCTTGATCTGATCTGGATCCAGTCTTGATCAGGTAAAAATTACCACACAATTTATTTTTTAAAATACAATTTGCCTGATCCGGATAGCATCAGGATAACCTTAACTTATCCTTAACAGGGACATCTTGATCCAATCTGGATCCAGTCTTGATCAGGTAAAAATTACCACACAATTTATTTTTTTCAATACTATTTGCCTGATCCGGATAGCATCAGGATAACCTTAACTTATCCTTAATAGGGACATATTGATCCAATCTTGATCCAGATTTGATCGAGTAAAAATTACCACATAATTTATTTTTTCAATACTATTTTCCTGATCCATTCTAGATCAGGATAACCTTAACTTATCCTTAACAGGGACATCTTGATCTGATCTGGATCCAGTCTTGATCAGGTAAAAATTACCACACAATTAATTTTTAAAATACAATTTGCCTGATCCGGATAGCATCAGGATAACCTTAACTTATCCTTAACAGGGACATCTTGATCCAATCTGGATCCAGTCTTGATCAGGTAAAAATTATCACATAATTTATAACTATCAATTCCATTTGCTTGATTCATTCTAGATCAGGATAACCTTAACTTATCCTTACTAAGGATATATTGATCCAATCTTGATCCAGACTTGCTGAAGTAAAAATATTGAAAGAATAAGTTAATTTTTCACCATGTTCTTGTTAAAGAAAGTATCAGGATAACTTATTACACCCTCAACATATACATTTATTATACATAAACATAACGTTTTATTTATGTATATATATGTAATTATGTATTTAAAAATTGGGTGAATTTCATATTTTTATTGTAATTATGTCTTGATCTTAAACTGATAGAGTAATTCATATATTTCGGACTGAATAATAAAATATAACAATTTGTTAAATTGTCCGTTGTCATTTTTGTTTTAGAATTAAAATTAAAATTGAATCCAAAAAATATTTATCCTGATAGTATTCTTGTCAGAATCTCATCAGGATTTTCTTTTCAGGAAATGCTCAGGTTTCCTGGTCTTTTTCTGAACAGGAAAACTGAGTGAAAAAAGTCAATTTATTTGATATATTTATCCTGATAGTATTCTGATCAGAATACGTTAAGGTTTCCTGTTCCTTTTCTGAACAGGAAAATTGAGTAAAAAAAGTCAATTTATTTGATATATTTATCCTGACACACGGAGAGAATTTTTTATTTTTTTTTACGAAAAAAACATAGCAAATTTTACAATGGCCCATAGCTGAGCTGCGCCATCTATCGGTTTCATGATATTTTCATATGGGCCATAGCAAAATATCGTGTGGGCGTGGCTATTTTTTTTTTTGTGTACCATAGTAATTTTTGTTATGGTCAAACGCAAAATTTATTCCATTTATTGAAAATATTATAAAAATTTTTTTTTTTATTGTCAATATCTATAATTTATTTATTTGTTTTTTTTTTATTTCTTTTTATTTTATTTTATTTTTTTAATTTATTAACCTAAACCAGGGTTTGAACCCCAAACCTTCCGAACAGAATTCCTACGCGTTATCCGCTGCGCCACAACAACATTTACAAAAGCTAACATTTGTTTGTTTTTCATTAACAACTTAAACATTAGCAAAGACACGCCTGCGCAGTCGGCTAAAAAGTGGGGGTGGTTGACATTTCTGAGTCTGTCATTGCTTTTGCTATGGCCCATTGTAATTTTAACCATGTTGCTTTGTATTTATCAGTGACACCTATAGGATTTCTAAGAGAATTAAATTTTTACTATGGCACATTGTAAATTTTCAGAGGATCATTTTAATTTTGTCCACAACAACAAAGCAAAATTTTATGAATACAAAGCAAAAAAAAATATATATATATTTTGCTATGGTACAATGTAATTTTTAGGCTGGATTATTTTAACTTTTAAATTTGGCCTCGGTAAAAATTTCTTAATGCGTTGTAATTTTTTTTCTGAACATAGCAAAAAAAAAAACATTATATAAATTGCTATGGTACATTTCAATTTTTCAAAGCAAAAATTGTTTTCTTTTGTTAACATGATAGTAAATATTTTAATAGTCAGAAGATAGACCCTCAGTAAGTCTTATTCAGGATATGCTCAGGTTTCCTGTTCCTTTTCTGAACAGGAAAACTGAATGGAAAAAATCATATTTTTTTTATTCATTCACCCTGATAGTATTCTAGTCAGAATCTGATCAGGGAACCTTATTCAGAATATGTTAAGGTTTCCTGTTCCTTTTCTGAACAGGATTGAATAAGGTCACCTGACTTAAGGAAATCTTCAGGTATCCTGACCAGATTCAAGCCAGAAATGAGTCAGGTTTCCTGAATAAGGAATCCTGATCCGTTTCCTATCAGGTTCTCAGGTCAAATAAGGCATCCTAAAAATTTTTCCACTCGGGTTGTTTAAAAAGTGTTTATTTTATACTAATGTTGATAAGTTTTCAGTACTAGTTGAAGAAGAAGTAATTTTTTTGTTTCAACTAACAATTTTAATGAACATATTTTTCTAATTTTTAAAGCAATTGAAGATAAAAACAAAAAACAACCCATACCTGGAATGAAAAATTTTGATCCACCCAAGATCGAGCTTCTTAAGCCAAAAAAAAAAGTATCTATCAAAATTAAAAGTGTTTTTTTTTTCATTATTTTTAAAAAAAATATAGCTTTATCAAATTTTTTTAATCTTTTTTTTAGCCATATATGCAAAACAAATTTGAATTTAAAAAAAACTATACAAATAAACAAGTAATTCAAATATTTGTAAAATTGTTAATTTAGTTAGTAATATTTTTTTTTTTTGTAAATGAAATGTAAATATATATTTAGAAAAAAATTTTGTTATTACAACAAATAGTTCTTCTAGAACTTAAGAATTTTTTACATAGATGTTTTAATATTGCTTGGTTCACTCGTGTCCATTGGTTGATAGGCATCGTCCATTGGATTTCGTACATTACTCGATGTTTTCACAATTTTTCCAAGGCTGCTAGCTATGTTTTCTATAAAATTATATCATTTCTGTTTTTATTAATATGTTTTCAATATTTAATACTAATTATGATTCATATTAAATGATGAAAACTTGGCAGTCAAAGTCGGATTCAAAAACATCTATTCAAGAGGCACGGTAGTGCCTCGAGTCGAGTATGAGAAAGAAATATATATGTGTTGATGAGAATATGTGTGAGATGAGATTAACTACTACTACCGTGCCTTATTATACATCAAATATTTTGTCCCCTTCCGTCTCAAATCTTTTAGAAATTTAATTAAAATATGATAGAGTTCAATGAGGATGTTGAGGTTTGGTAATGATCCCATAAATCGATGTCAAGCTTTTTTTTGAAAAAAAAATCAGATTTTTGCATTGCGGTAATATATATTTGAAGCATAATTGATATTTACGGTCTTTGCGTTTTTATCAAATCGACCAGATTTCTTCCGTTCAGTTGGTAAAACTTTACAATTACTTCTCTTCTCTTTTTTAGTGTTTATATTTTGGCTGCACTGCAGTATGTTATTATTTGTTTGTATGCATGACATAACCTCTAAACTAATTTGACAGCATAAATAAATTGTTTACTCTACAAAAAGATGTGATATCACAACAAAAAAAAAAAAACAAGTTTTTTTTACAAAAAAAGTGTCAAGTATTCGAAATTGTCACTAATTGTGTGTATATTAATTAAGATGTGATACCAGAAAGACAAGAAAGAAATATATTTTTGACGTTGTAATTAAGTCTGAACTATTGAAAAAAAAAAATTGTAAACTTGACCCCACCTGGTTTTTCCCAAATAAAATTACAGTATTTAATAGACATTGTTACGTACCAAGTTGAAAAATTAAAATTTAACTATGAAATAACAAGAAAAAGAAAGAATATGTAAAATCAAAATTAAATAACCAAATAATCATAGAATAATTAAAATAAATCAACTTGGTATTTCACGTTAAAATTAAAAATCCTTTATTTTGTTATTCTAGGGTAACGGGTTAGGAGGGAATGTGTATGATTGTAGATGTACCTTGATGTAAGAATAATCCGAAACAATTGTTGAGAGCGTGTCAATCTGGATGGTCGCCTGTTGATGTTTGTATTCTCGAATAATCCAAACGGTAAAATAAACTCGAAGCACAGAAAACAACACCCCGGAGAAATGTCACAGTCAATAATTTTTATATAGGATTAGGGAAGGTTAAATAACACAGGAAATAATAATTTATCACAAGAATTAATTAGTTTAAATTCACTCGAAAAATGTTATTTATTTAAAACGTAAAAGTTCAATTGATTTTATTTAATTTTTATCAGATGTAATTGATTTAATTTTAATCTTAATTTTGAATTTAGTTTCAATGATTTGAATAGAACGAAAGTTGTCGCAAGAGTGACGCTCCTTAATATTAAAAATAAAATTATTCCCATAAAAATTTAATTATTAGGTAGGGATGAAAAGTGGTACCATAGTTGAACCAATCGGATTTAAGGGTTCCCATGGTAGTCAGCATATTCAGATTGTTTAAACATTTAATAAATAATAATTTAGCAACTTCAACGGATGTGGCGTCTCGCGTTGCAGAGGTGACTTTGTAAACTGCTTACCAAAATTTATATAAAAAAAGAAAAAAATAAATTGTTTTATAAAAATGCAAAATTTGAATTTAATTCCGTGTGAAAATAAAAAAAATAAAAAAAGAAAATTTTTATTGCTTGCTCGGCATCTATTGAATTTGTTAATTTATTATTTATTATTGATTATTAATTGAAAATATACCAAGACGTAACAACATATATTTTACATCAGGTGGGGTCAAGTTTAAAATTTTTTTTTTTCAATAGCTCAGACTTAATTACAACGTCAAAAATATATTTCTTTCTTGTCTTTCTGGTATCACATCTTAATTAATACACACAATTAGTGACAATTTCGAATACTTGACACTTTTTTTGTAAAAAAAACTTGTTTTTTTTTTTTGTTGAGATCTTCTTTATATCACAAATTTGACAAATCAAAAGGTCAAATTATAATCTTTTAAATTTGAAGTTTCAAATAAAATAACATTTTGTATGAGATATCGGAAAAAAATAATGTTTAAACTAAAGTAAATTTATTTTTTTTTATATTATTATTTTTAAATATCTCCATTTTCAAGGTCAACAAAATTATTCGATATTTTTATTTTTTTAATTTTTATTTCAACAACAATTAACCACTATAATTATAAACAATTTGTAAACTCTGTAAAAATAAAAAAAATGCTCATTATAAATTAATAATTAAACGAAAAAAAAAATATAAATACATAATGAATTTAAAATTAAAAAAAAAAAACTTGAAATCTGTACTTGAAGAAAAAGCCGAAAAAAATAAAAAATCTTGCAACAAACCTGATAAAAAATTCACATGGTGGTTAAAGCTGACACTTTTTATAGTCTGATATCAGTATATTGATTAATGTAGAGTCATTATAAAAAATTTATAATAATGATAGTAACAATAAATAATGAAAAAAGACTATATAGAAAAAAAAATAGAAAAAAATAGTGTGTATCGGACAGGCTTAATGCTCAGGCATACTTTTCATCGTTGAATAGAAAAAAAATACACAAGAAAAAAATCCAGATAAAATAAAAATAGCAAGATAAATAAAATATAAAAAATAATAACAACAACAACAATAACAACCAGCTTGAAAAATAAAAAAAGAAAAAGATCTGGTAACGTTTGTTGGGGCGTGTGGCCCGCGTTACCTTTGAAAATTAAAAATTTTCAATACTCCGGCTAGGGCCGTGTTGTATTCTATTTGTTGATAATAAATTTCAATTGTTCAATTGTAAAAAAAAACACTTTTTTTTTTTTCTCATTTTTTGGAGAAAAAAAAAATGGTCGAATAGATAATGCCTTTCTTTATTAGGGGCATTAGACTTTTCAGAGCCGCTTCTTTTAAGCCAAATCTGAAGTCTTTACGACAATTAGTTTAGAAGATATGAACTTTTTTTTTTTGGGCTAAGCCTTTTGGCTCCTAGCTTCCGTAAAAAATTTACAAAAAATTAAGAAAAAATTTAGAACAAGTTAAATTTTAGTATGTCCAAACTTGTACATATTCTAGATTTAATTTATATTTGTTCTAAATTTTTTCTAAATTTAATTTTAGTATGTCCAAAACTGTATATCTTTTAAATTTAATTTATATTTTCATTAAATATATTTTTTCCACTTGGGTTGTGGTAAGTATTTACAACTTTTTAAGACGAACCAATAGACTTAATTTTTTGAAAACCTCATTATTTGTTTTTAGTTATTGCGTCTTTTTGGAAATTCAAATGTCGAGTATATACATGATAATATTTACAATTTATAGAAATCATTACAAATACAAATTTCACACGCACAATATTCAATACACGAAATTTAATAATAATTTATAAACATCATCTTGAATTTTTATTTTGAATCTTTTTGTCATTTTAAAAATTACGATATTACATTTAAAAAAAATATACGACAATTAAATCGAAGGATGTTATTCTTGAAAAAATATATATAAATAAATATGTGCTATAAATTCAAATTAAATATTCTAATAATACTTATATAAATATATATATTCAGCTATTATTATTTAAAAAATAAAATTACATGTATTGTTTTTCTAAGCTGATGCAGTTAACCACACCTGAAAAAAAAACATAACAAAATAATGTTCAATCGTTTGATCATTTAAGGTGGAAGGTAAGTCCCATCGGTGGACGAAGTTTGGGCCCGAGAGGGTGCGCATCTACATATTGTTATAAAAAATATTTTCAGTGCCCCTATGTCCAAAATATATTCACTATACTGGCAGGTTCTTGGTAGTATGTGTGTATGCAGTCTATCTGAATAGACACACACATACTACATAGCCAAGAAACATGAGACAGAACGACGAATAAAAGAAAGAGAATGACCGCTAATGATAGAAAATTTTGATCCTAATAATTGAATATCTTCTAAAATCCGAGGTAGAAAATGATCATTGAGGGCTTAAAAAATCCGTATTGTAAAGAAGTGAAAACTGATAGTAAATTGAGAAAAATCGTATAGAAACTTTTTGAGTTACATAAGAAAATATGTGTTCAGTCCCTATGTGTTAAAGTTGTCAACTTTGACATTAATTATCTAAAAAAAACCGAGGTACAAAATTCTAAAAAAAATTCAACAGAATAGATAATTATTCTGGCTTTCATATGAGACCAAAAATTCGAAAATCATATAGTTAGAAATTCTATTTACCTTCCACCTTAACATAATTTTTTGCTCTCTCTTTTTTTCCTTTGTGAATCATCACCAGAAGTTCAATATTTTTTTTAATAGACCTTGACTCAATTAAGCCATTATATTGTTTTTGTTTAGTTAGAGAACTAGAGTTCAAGAGAAAGAGAGAGAGAGAGGGGGAGAAAGTTAAAACAGAATGTTGGTACCTGGTAGCCTCAAATCTGGGATTGCTGTCGACCAAACTGTGTACCTGTCGATACCTGTCCGGGCCTGTCGATACCTGTCTGGACCTGTCGATATGTGAGGGCCGTGAAGGCAGTATGGTAGCAGTCGAGCAGTAATGCAGTATTGCAGTTTAGTTGGATATAGCAACAGATAGCAAGGTACAGTCTTAAAAGCAAGATTACATATCACGTGGCAATCGACTTTACAAGGTATGTAAGGTTAAATACTATTTTATTCACGTGCATCGGTAAAGAGCTATAAAGTGCAATCAATTTATATCAAGTTTTTTCCATTAAATTTTTGAAATTTAATATTTATCGGTATAATAATTCATTGCAATTTTTTTTTTTTTCTTTATAAGTTAACGAGAATAAAATATGGGGAGTAATTCAAATGGAATTAATATGGAGACCACAGATTTAAGTCCTACCGAGTGGCGTGAAAAATTCATTACATTTTTAAAAGATGACGTGAGTTTTGAATTATATATTATAATTTTGAGGTAACTGTAATTGTTAATTGTAAATTAAATTGAATGATAAATCATTAATTTTTTCTATGTATACAGTTAAATATATATGGAAAATCTTTAGATGATAAAGTAATAGAGTCTCTAGAAAAGGAGTATAGTGATTATGAAGATAATGATGATGATGCTGATAAAGATGCTGATAATGATGATGATGTAGTAGATAACGATGGTGATTATGTAGAAGATACAGATACCGATGGTGATGATGATGATAATGCTAAAGCTCGTGCAGTTTACGATAAATATAAAAGACAACAAAAAGCAAAATCTCATTTGCGTATGATTCGCATGGGTCCTCTATTTACTAGTCAACCACGACTAAAAAAAAGTAAGAAAATAACAACACTATAATTTTCAATGATATACATAAAAAAAAAAATTTGTATTATACTCTAAATAGTAAATTTACTAATAAAAATATTTAATTAATTTTTCAGTATGTAAAGATAGGAATAACCAAGTTCTTTCTACTCGCTTCAGAAAATATACATTTTGGGACAATAAAAATGATTCAGTTGTTAAAATACACGAAAAAACAAATGATTTAAAGTACTTCCTGAATCTCTGTGGATTTAATTTAACAAATCTAGATGTATCAACATATCCTACTTCTGAAATAATGCCAATCATTAATGCTAATTGCTCAAAACTTTGGAACCTTGCATTAGGATTCAAAGAAATAATGAGTCAAGATTTTGAAAATTGTTTTTCCAATATGCCTAAACTTAGATTGCTGTCGATTTACTGGAAATGTAAAGGAACTCTACCAATGACTTTAGCCAAGTCATTAGAACAAATTGGTGAAACCTTAGAAGTTTTAAAACTTTCATGTCGCTTACAAGGAAATGATTTGTTCTCACCAGATTCATTGGCTCCGGTAAGTTTGAATTTATAATAAATATTATATTACAATAAAAAAACGCTTTTTATTTTTAATAAATTATTACTTTATTTTTCAGGTATTTCCTCGACTAATCGCTTTGACACGCTTAGAAATATGGGAATTTGGACTCAGTCAACTATTACTCCAGTCGATAAGTGAAATGAAAAATTTGAGTCAACTAGAATTAACGTCTCGTTGGCCAAAAAATTATCCAATGTTTGATACAAGAATCAGTATGTATCCAATTGGGAATATGAAAAATCTCTGGTGTTTAAGAATTGATTGTGATTATGGCGTTAGCGATGAATTTTTGATTAATCTTTCTAATAATGCTAAAAAATTATGTATTTTAACTATAACTGGCACAAATATAACTGATATTGGTATGAGTGCAATTAATAATTTAGAAGAATTACAGGATTTCGATCTTGGTTTAACTTTTAGTTGGTTCGTTCCGCGATCAACAACAAATGAATTTATCACTGATGAATCAATTCAATGTTTATTCAATCAAAAATTAGACTCCTTGAATATATCAAATTGTATTAACATCACTGATAAATCATTAATTAAACTTGTTGAAAATTTACCAAATTTAATAAAATTATTTATTAAAAATACAAAGGTAACTCGTGAAGCTGTTGAAGAAATATCTAAATTAACAAAACAACGTAAAAAACCATTAAAAGTACATCATTCTTTTAAAAATAATGATTGATTATTTTTAAATCATTAGTGGAATCAACTAATGTTTTTTTTTTTTTTGAGTCTAAAGTTGAATAAATGAAAAAATTTGTTATATTAATTTAATAAACAACAATAAACGGTTTTAGTTTGAGAATTTACTTGCAATTAGTTATTATTTTTATTTATTTGTTATGTCTTTTTCTAAAACTAATTTAAAAAAAAAATAATAATACATTTCTATAACTTTTATTGAATTATTAATAATGAATAATTTTTATGTTGCATTTATCAGCTAGTTGACATTGACGAAAGTGAATATGTTATAAAGATATACTACCTAGATTATAATGATGGAATGAAGCCAGCATTACCGACTGCTTGCTAGCTAGCTAGTTCACCATGTTAGTTTGTGACTGACTCAATTATTTAGTTAATTAATTAATAAGTATGAAATATTCATTATAATTTAGTTATTAAATAATCAAAAATGACTAAGGCTTCAAATCATTTTAAAAACTTAGTAAACATTTCCAAGACCTGGTGAAACACTTTACAAAAAAACATGACAAATACATTATACATTTTATTGGTGAATCGTGATAGTGATTATATATTTTTATTATTAATATATATTCAAATATAAGCAGTGTGGGGGCTAGTCTACATAAACTTACTTACAACAAGCATCTTCATCTTTACAATGATCAACCAAAGGACACTTTCAAAGCTGAAAAAATGGGAATTAAAGAAGATCGAATTCCTGAAAAGACATATTGGTATTAGGCAAATTTTAAAAAACTTGATAATGTTATGAAAAACATTTTTTCGTAGAAAATTTAATATTGAATAAAAAGAAATTGATACAAAAAAAAAATATATATTTTAATTATTTAATAAGCTGTTGTAAATATAAAACAAGAATGTTTTTTTTCTTCTGAAATTTATGGGAATTTTTTGGCGATTCATCACCAACAGGACAATTAATCAATTAATTTTATTCATATATAAATTGAAGAAGAATATTTTTGCTTTCTGTTTTCTTTTTCTTTTTAAATCGTCACCAGAAATTGAATATTTTTTAAAAAACTCTATGACTTAATATAGCCCGCATCATGTTGTTTTTGTTCAACTAGAAGAGAAAAATAGAGAGTGAAACAAAATGTTGATACTTGGTAGCCTCAAGTCTGGGACTGCTATCACTCGTATTACCTATATGTACATGTGAACTGAAAATACGACAAGTGACTGTACTGGAGTGTACCTCAGTGTATCAGTGTGACCGTCAATAGGTGATAGCTGTGAGGGTGGTAGCACTGTTGCAGTATTGCAGGTTTGCAGTTCAGTTGAATAGAAACAAATAGCAAGATACGAACTTGGCAGTAACAATACATACCACGTGGCAATCGACTTCATAAAGTATGTAACGTGCATCGGTAAAGAGCTAACAAGTGTAATCAATTATTCATATATTATCTGCTAAATTTTTAAAATTTATAATTTGTCGGTATAATAATTCATTGCGGTTTTTCTTTTTCTTCTTTTAAGTTGAACGAAATAAGAAATGGGGGTTAGTTCAAAAGAGATGAATATAGAGAGCGCAGATTTAAGTCCTACCGAATGGCATAAAAAATTCGTAACATTATTAAAAAACGAAGTAAGGTTTGAATTATACATTATATTTATGTAGCTACTGTAATTGTTTATTGTAAATTCAATTAAATAATAAATCATTAATATTTTTTAATATATAGCGTAAGTTATCAGCAAAGCCTTTAGATGATGATGTAATAGAATCTATGGAAATGGATTATAGTGATTATGAAGCTTATGATTCTGATGATTCTAGTGATGATGATGAAGATTCCTATAATTTTAAGGTACAACGAAACGCACAGTGTCATTTGCGTATGATTCGCATGGGTCCTCTATTTGCTAGTCAACCACGACTAAAAAAAAGTAAGAAAATAACAGCACTATAATTTTCAATGATATATATAACAAAAAAAAATTTGTATTATACTCTTAATAGTAAATATAGTAATGAAAATATTTAATTAATTTTTCAGTATGTAGAGATGGAAAGAACGAGTTGCTTTCTATATGCTTTGAAAAATATAGATTTTGGAGCAATGAAAATGATTCAATTAATGAAATACATGAAAAAATAAATGATTTAAAGTACGTACTGAATCTTTGTGGATTTAATTTAATAAGTCTAAATTTATTTTGTTATCCTAATTCTCAAATAATGCCAATACTCAATGCTAATTGTCCAAAACTTTGGGATCTTGCAATAGGATTCAAAGAAATAATAAGTCAAGATTTAGAAAATTGTTTTTCTAATATGCCTAAACTTAAATTGCTGTCGATTAAATGGCAATGTGAAAATTCAACTATACCAATGACTTTAATCCAGTCATTAGAACAAATTGGTGGAACCTTGGAAGTTTTAAAACTTTCATGTAGCTTACAAGAGAATGATTTGTTTTCACCAGATTCATTGGCTCCGGTAAGTTTGAATTTTTATTGAATATTATATTACAATAAAAAATGTTATTTATTTTCAATAACTTATTCATTTATTTTTTAGGTATTTCCTCGACTAATCGCGTTGAAACATTTAAATATATTGCAATTTGGACTAAGTCAGCTATTAATCCAGTCGATAAGTGAAATGAAAAATTTACATTTCCTACAATTAATGACTAGTTGGTCGAAAAATCACCCAGTGCTTGATACAAGAATCAATATGTATCCAATTGGAAATATGAAAAATCTCAAAAGTTTAGTTATTGATTGTGATTATGGCATTAGAGATGAATTTTTGATTAATCTTTGTAATAATGCTAAAAAATTAACGGAATTAGATATAGTTGGCATAAACATAACAGATACTGGTATAAGCGCAATCAATAATTTAAAGCAATTACACCATTTCCAAGTTCGATCAATTTTAAGATTTTTTGGTCCGCAATCATTGAAAAATGAATTTATCACTGATGAATCTATTCAATGTTTATCCAATCGAAAATTGGACTCTTTGGATATATCAAATTGCGTTAATGTTACTGATAAATCAGTACTTAAACTTGTTGAAAATTTAGCAAATTTAACAGATTTATCTATTAGAAATACAAAGGTAACTCGTAAAGCTGTCGATAAAATATATGAATTAACAAAACAACGTAAAAAACCAATAAAAGTATATCATTTTTTAAAAAATGATCATTTATTATTTTTAAGGTATAACCTGCCAAAATGAAAAATAAAGGGAAGTTTATGAAATTAATAATTTAGATAAATGAAATAATAATGCATCTTTTTGTCAATTCAGTTTTTATGTTATAAGACTTTTTTTTTTTAAATAATTATTCAAAGTTGACATAATTTAGAGAGGTTAAACATGGGCTCTTATGGGAGGAGGTGTTAGAAAATATCTACGAACTTAACTAAACAATACTTGTAATGAAGAGATCTTTCCCAAAAACTAATAGGTAATAAAAAAAAAAATAAGGAATTTTTTGATATCAGGATGAAATGGGCTTATAAGACTAATTCTCGCGTAATTAATAAAAATATAAGCTAAAAACACGATTTTTAGCAATTTTATGAGAACGAGTATTGAGGCTCTGGCAACAGCGCATTGAAGCGGGAAAATTTAAACAGCAAATTTATTAAAATTTACACAGCTGACATACAGTATACACACATATACATTCATAAAATAGATATTAAGATGGCGTCAAGATCAGTGTTGCAAACTGACAAAAAAAGCACTATTGCCGGGGTCATTACGAGAAAATAAAAACTAATTAAAATTGTTTAAATTACAAGAATATGATTTATTATGCAATAACATAGACGAAATGATAAGATTCTCTAGCAAAAAGTATTATTAATAAGCCACAAACCACCGAGAAAGATCCATTTTTTAGTTATTTGGGGTTGGCAACGCAAAAACTGTCCATGTAAAAGCATAGGCAGTATATTTAGGACACGCCCCCAAAAATTTTGGCAGGTTATACCTTAAATGATTAGTGGAATCAAATAATATATATATATTTTTTTTTAATTCTCCCCTGGTAGAAATATTTCTCCGACTTTTCTCCAACTTTTTTCCAACTTTTCTCCGCCATTTCTCCACCTTTTTACGAAAATGACCCATGGTTGGAGAAATGGCGGACAAATTTCTCCAACCTTTCTCCAACCAAAAATTTACTCCAACTTTTTTCGACTTTTCTCCAACTTTTTTCCGCCATTTCTCCAACCTGAAATGTACTCTAACTTTTTTCCAAGTTTTTTCCAACCTTTCTTCAACCAAAAATATACTTTAACTTTTTTCCAACTTTTCTCCAACCATGGGTCATTTTCGTAAAAAGGTGGAGAAAGTTGGAAAAAAGGCGGAGAAAGTTGGAAAAAGTTGGAGAAATATTTCTACCAGGGTCGAGTTGAATAAATAACAATAAACAGTTTAAATTTAAATAAATACTTGCAATTAATTATTATTTTTTTTCATTTTATATTTATTTTCGCTTCTTGGAATGAAACCAGCATCACCGACTACTTGCTAGCTAGTTAGTGTACTATGTTAATATGTGATAGACACAGTTATTTAGTTAATTAATTTATAAATATTAAATATTTATTATAATATTAGTTATTAAATAATCAAAAATGATTAAGACTCTAAATTGATTTGAAAACTTTAAAAAAAAAAAAGTTTAACAATTGATAATTGAATAAAAAGAAGATTTGGGTTATAGATTATAAATAATTTCAAGACCAAGACCTGGTGAATCACTACTTTATAAAGAAACGGGAATGTGCAAAAAAAAAACATGATATTAAATACATTACATTTTACACGTGAATCACGATAATTAGTATATATATTTTTAAAATTATAAGCTGCAATTATTTATATTTTTTTTTAAATTGTTTTTGGAAGCTTGAGTCAAGCCCGAGGCACAAGCCTTGGCACAAGGCTGGAATACGAGTCTTGACACGAGGCTGGGACACGAGCCTTGGCACAAGGCTTGTCATCAAGCTTGTAACATAGCCCAGGTAGGAGTTCTCGGGCTTGATCAACTGTGCCAGGCTTGTGCGAGGGTCGTGTATCGAGCCTGGGGAGCACAGGCTTGACACAAGCTTGTGCCCATTGTTTTCTCCGGCCTTACACGAGCCTCGTTAACACAGGCTTGACACAAGACTGTCCCCGTTGTCTTTAACCGGCCTCACACAAGCCTCAATAATTCAAGCCGGTGTCAAGCCTGTGTTTTTTGTTTTCCCCGGCCTCACACGAGCCTCGTTAACACAGGCTTGACACAAGACTGTCCCCGTTGTCTTTAACCGGCCTCACACAAGCCTCAATAATTCAAGCCGGTGTCAAGCCTGTGTTTTTTGTTTTCCCCGGCCTCACACGAGCCTCGTTAACACAGGCTTGACACAAGACTGTCCCCGTTGTCTTTAACCGGCCTCACACAAGCCTCAATAATTCAAGCCGGTGTCAAGCCTGTGTTTTTTGTTTTCCCCGATCTCACACGAGCCTCGTTAACACAGGCTTGACACAAGACTGTCCCCGTTGTTTTCAACCGGCCTCACACAGGCCTCAATAATTCAAGCCGGTGTCAAGCCTGTGTTTTTTGTTTTCCCCGGTCTCACACGAGCCTTGTTAACACAGGCTTGACACAAGACTGTCCCCGTTGTTTTCAACCGGCCTCACACCGGCCTCAATAGTCCAAGCCGGTGTCAAGCCTGTTTTTTTTGTTTTCCCTGGCCTCACACGAGCCTTGTGTCAAGCCCGTTTTACCAAGCCTCACACGGGACTTGACTTGTGCATATATTCAATTAAAAAAAAAAAATTAATTAATTAGATCTATAAATTGTAAATAGACATTTTAAATAAAAATTATTAGGTTTTGACTATCGTGCCAGGCTTTTACAAGGACTGTGTATTGACTTTCGAATAAATTCATTCATATAAAAAATTTTGACTGACTCTTTCATGAATCCCCCGTGGTCGACTTGATAGAGCATTGGAGTTCCACGTTAGAGACCTAGGATCGATCCCCCGTTACGCCGTTTATTTTCGTTCATATAATCATCGTTAATTCAAATTGTATCGCGTAAAAAATAATAATGTCAAATTAATAAATTAATAATAATTGTTTATTTATATTTTTTTATAATTTTTTTTGCAAGCTGGTGTCAAGCCTGGGAACACAAGACTGTGTCAAGCCTGGGAACACAAGACTGTGTCAAGCCTGGGAACACAAGCCTGTGCCAAGCCTGATACACTAGTCCGACACCAGTAAATACATCGTGAACATTCCAGACTTGACACAGGCTTGTGTCACAGGGCTGACACAGGCCCGAGAGCCGGGTAATCAGGCTTGTCCTAGGCTTGTGCCCGTCGTCACTTCCTAACTGGGAGGCACATTTCCAATCACTTAACAACCTTGGCACAAGCTTGTAGCACAAGCTAGACACAAGCATGTGAGCCTTGTGCACAAGCTTGTGCCAGGCCTGGCACAATCGTTTACTCCTACCTGGGCGGAGATAACTGTCGAGAATAATTGATATCTTTAACTAAAAAAATAAAAAAATAAGAATTATAGATAAATTATTTAGTTTTTATTTAACTTGAAAAATTTAAAGAAAAATACATTTGTCATTTTTTTGATTAATTAATTACACCAAGTTATTAAGTTAAACTTAAAAAATTAAGAAAAAACAAGTGTAACTTTGGAAGAATTTATTATTATTATTGATTATTAATTTGATTATATTTTGTAACAATTTACGTTTTACAGTGAATACACGTTTTGCTAAATCAAACAAGTTGATAAATAAATACAAGATCGACTGGCTAAATTGCTGAAATATTTTATATAAATATATTTTGAATCAAAGCATGTACTAGTTAAGATATTAAAAATAACATAAAAAATGATAAAAGTAACTATTTTAAAAGAAAAATCTGATTAAGTTTATCTAGAAACTTGAAAATGCTTTTGTATTTTATAATTAATCTTTGATAATAAATAACTACTATGATTCATCAAAACATTATAAATACTAAAACAAAATATATATATAGGTCAATTTTTCACGTGTATCATTTTATCCCCTAAAGACGTTACTGCATTACCTGTTTTTGTTTGGTGCATCATGCTAAAACCTTTTACCAACAACAAATTCATCGCCCTCTCGAAAAACCCCTTTATTATTATTACTTTTGTCAACTTAATCACAAGTGTCATATGAGAACAATGAATATGCCTTTTACCATTCTATAATTTTTTTCTAATGTCTATTTTTATTTTTATTATTATTTTTTTCAACTTGATGAAAATCTATGTAAATATATATATCAATAATTCATCAATAATTATATCATTGAATAATTATTTATAGAATTTATTGATTAATTTTTTATTTGAAAAAAAAAAAAAAACAAATTTATACAAGGAATTTATTCATCATAATTGGTTTTTTATTTAATAATAAAATTAATTATTGATTATTAACGAAAACAGCTAATTTTAATAATATATATTTTCAACATAAAAATTACATATACTCATTAATTTGTTGAAAAATATAGAAATATATTATTTTTGTTATTTTAAATTAGTTTTATGGAAAAAAACTAGAAATGAATAAAAATAATAATTAATTGCAAGTCAATATTTAAATTAGAACATTTTTCATTGTTGTTTATTCAACTAATATAATAACAATTTTTCTTATTTATTCAACTTTAGAAGTAAAAAAAAAAAAAATGATGATTCCACTAATGATTTAAAAATAATCAATCATTATTTTTAAACGAATGATGTACTTTCAATGGTTTTTTACGTTGTTTTGTTAATTTATATATTTTTTCGAAAGCTTGACGAGTTACCTTTGTATTTTTAATAGATAAATCTGTTAAATTTGGTAAGTTTTCAACAAGTTTAAGTACTGATTTATCAGTGATATTAATGCAATTTGATATTTCCAAACAGACCAATTTTCGATTAAATAAACATTGAATTGATTCATCAGTAATAAATTCATTTTTTGCTGATCGCGGAACATAAAAACTAAAATTTAAACCAAGATTGAACTCTTCTAATTGTTCTAAATTATTAACTGCGCTCATACCAATATCAGTTATATATGTGCCAGTTATAGTTAAAAGCTCTAATTTTTTAGCATTGTTACAAAGATTAATCAAAAATTCATCTCTAACACCATAATCACAATCGATATTCAAATACTCGAGATTTTTCATATTCCCAATTGGATACATATTGATTCTTGTATCAAACATTGGATGATTTTTCGGCCAACGAGACCTTAATTCTAGATGATCCAAATTTTTTATTTCACTTATCGACTGGAGTAATAGTTGACTGAGTCCAAATTTCCGTATAGTTAAACGTTTCAAAGCGATGAGTCGAGGAAATATCTGAAAAATAAATAAATAATTTATTAAAAATGAATAACAATTTTTTATTGTAATGTAATGTTTATTAAAAATTCAAACTTACCGAAGCCAATGAATCTGGAGAGAACATATCATTTCCTTGTAAACCACATGAAAGTATGAAATTTTTCAAGGTTCCACAAATTTGTTCTAATGACTTGGCTAAAGTCATTGGTAGAGTTTTTTTACATTGCCAGTGAATCGACAGCACTTCAAGATTAGACATATTAGAAAAACAATTTTCAAAATCTTGACTTGTTATTTCTTCGAATTCTAATGTAAGGTTCCAAACATTTGGACAATTAGCATTGATTATTGGCATTATTTGAGAACTAGGATAATTATTTATATATAGACACGTTAAATTAGTTCCACAGAGATTCAACAGGTACTTTAGATCACTTGCTTTTTCATGTAATTTATTAACTGAACCATTTCTAAATATGTATGATGTAAAGCATGAAGAAAGAAAATGGTTCTCCTCATCTTTACATACTGAAAAATTAATAAAATATATTTATTGGTATACTCACTATTTAGAGTATTATCCAAAATTTTGTTTTTATCATTAAAAAATTATAGTGTTGGTATTTTCTTACTTTTTTCGAGTCGTGGTTGACTAGCAAATAGAGGACCCATGCGAATCATACGCAAATGACACTGTGCTTTTCGTTCCTTTTCATATTTATCCTTATCATCTTCATAATCATCATAATCAATTTCCATAAGTTTATCGAAAGATGTTTTTGATAACTCACACTATATAAAAAAAAAATTAATAATTTATTTTTTAATCCAAATAACAATGAACAATCACAGTATAGCTATAAAAATACAATATACAATTCAAAACTTACTTCTTCTTTTGAAAATGTAATGAATTGTTCATGCCATTCTGTAGGACTTAAATCTGGAGTCTCCATATCCAATTCATTTGTATTAATCCCCATATTTTACTTTCGTTTAACCTAAAAAAAAAAATGAAAAAAACTTGATATCTAAATTGATTGCACTTTATAGATTTTTTACGATGCACGTAAAGAAAACAGTATTCAACCTCACATACCTTATAACGTCGATTGTCACGTGGTATGTAACCTTACTTCCAAGATCGTATCTTGCTATCTGTTGATATTAATTATCCAACTGAACTGCAACACTGCAACGATTGCAACAGGTATAAAGGTACACTGAGGTACACTCACTCGTCGTACTGTGAGTTCACATGTAGAGACTACGGGTGATGGCAGTCCCAGACTTGAGGCTACTAAGTCCCAACATTCTGTTTCACCCTCAAAATTCACTTTCACTCTCAAAACAACGTGATTGCTAAATTAAGTCAAAGAGTATTTAAATAAATATTCAACTTCTGGTGATGATTAAAAAAGGAAAAAAAAAAACGGAAAGCAAAAATTTATGTTAAATAATTGAACGACTAACCCAGGTAGGAGTTCTCGGGCTTGAACAACTGTGCCAGGCTTGTGCGAGGGTCGTGTATCGAGCCTGGGGAGCACAGGCTTGACACAAGCTTGTGCCCATTGTTTTCTCCGGCCTTACACGAGCCTCGTTAACACAGGCTTGACACAAGACTGTCCCCGTTGTCTTTAACCGGCCTCACACAGGCCTCAATAATTCAAGCCGGTGTCAAGCCTGTGTTTTTTGTTTTCCCCGGCCTCACACGAGCCTCGTTAACACAGGCTTGACACAAGACTGTCCCCGTTGTCTTTAACCGGCCTCACACAGGCCTCAATAATACAAGCCGGTGTCAAGCCTGTGTTTTTTGTTTTCCCCGGCCTCACACGAGCCTCGTTAACACAGGCTTGACACAAGACTGTCCCTGTTGTGTTTAACCGGCCTCATACAGGCCTCAATAATTCAAGCCGGTGTCAAGCCTGTGTTTTTTGTTTTCCCCGGCCTCACACGAGCCTCGTTAACACAGGCTTGACACAAGACTGTCCCCGTTGTTTTTAACCGGCCTCACACAGGCCTCGATAATTCAAGCCGATGTCAAGCCTGTTTTTTTTGTTTTCCCCGGCCTCACACGAGCCTTGTGTCAAGCCCGTTTTACCAAGCCTCACACGGGACTTGACTTGTGCATATATTCAATTAAAAAAAAAAAATTAATTAATTAGATCTATAAATTGTAAATAGACATTTTAAATAAAAATTATTAGGTTTTGACTATCGTGCCAGGCTTTTACAAGGACTGTGTATTGACTCTCGAATAAATTCATTCATATAAAAAATTTTGACTGACGCTTTCATGAATCCCCCGTGGTCGACTTGATAGAGCATTGGAGTTCCACGTGAGAGACCTAGGATCGATCCCCCGTTACGCCGTTTATTTTCGTTCATATAATCATCGTTAATTCAAATTGTATCGCGTAAAAAATAATAATGTCAAATTAATAAATTAATAATAATTGTTTATTTATATTTTTTTATAATTTTTTTTGCAAGCCGGTGTCAAGCCTGGGAACACAAGACTGTGTCAAGCCTGGGAACACAAGACTGTGTCGAGCCTGGGAACACAAGCCTGTGTTAAGCCCGATACACTAGTCCGACACCAGCAAATACATCGTGAACATTCCAGACTTGACACAGGCTTGTGTCTCAGGCCCGACACAGGCCCGAGAGCCGGGTAATCAGGCTTGTCCCAGGCTTGTGCCCGTCGTCACTTCCTACCTGGGAAACATTATTTTGTAATTTTTTATTTCAAGGTGGTTTACTGAATCAGCTTAAAAAACAACGAATGTAATTTTTTTTGAAAATAATATTAGAAAATATATATTTATTTATTATTAGAATATTTAATTTGAATGTATAGAACATATATATATTGAAAAATAATATGCTTTGTTGTAATTGTCGTTTATTTTTTAAATGCAATATTGTAATTTTTAAGAGGACAAAATAATTTATAGATTAATCTCAACCATCTTCGATTATTATTGAATAAATAATATTATCACAAGTATTTAATATTTATTAATTAATTGACTAAATAACTGTGTCAAGTATAAAATGCCATAGTACAGTAACTATGTTATAACTAACTAATATAGTACAATAGCTATACAGCTAACGAATAGTCGGTGACGCTGGTTGCAATCCATCATTATAATCTAGGTAATAAAATATTTATATATTATATGTACCTAGATTTTGCACTCATTTTCTTTCGTCAATGTCAACTAGCATATAAATGCAACATAAAAATTATTTATTATAATTAACTAGATAACAAATAATGGAAATATATATTTTTTTTTTTATTTTAAATTGGTTTTAGGAAAAGAAATAACAAATGAATGAAAATAATAGTTAATTGCAAGTCAATATTTAAATTAAAACTGTTTATTGGTGTTTATTGAATTAATATAATAACAATTTTTTTTATATATTCAAGTCAAGACTCAAAAAAAAAAAAAAAAAAATTATTCGATTCTACTAATGATTTAAAAATTATCAATCATTATTTTTAAAAGAATGATGTACTTTTAATGGTTTTTTACGTTGTTTTGTTAATTTATATATTCCTTTGACAGCTTTACGAGTTACCTTTGTATTTTTAATAGATAATTCTGTTAAATTTGGTGAGTTTTCAACAAGTTTAATTACTGATTTATCAGTTATATATTAATACAATTTGATATATTCACCGTTTCCAATTCTTGATTAAATAAACATTGAATTGATTCATCAGTGATAAATTCATTTTTTGATGATTTTGGAACAAAATAACTAAAAGCTAACCCAAGATCGAAATGATGTAATTGTTCTGAATTATTAATTGCACTCATACCAATATCAGTTATATTTGTGCCAGTTACTGTTATAAGCACTAATTTTTTAGCATTGTTACAAAGATTAATCAAAAATTCATCTCTAACACCATAATCACAATCAATATCTAAACTCCATAGATTTTTCATATTTCCAATTGGATACATATTGATTCTTGTATCAAACATTGGATGATTTTTCGGCCAACGAGACCTTAATGATAGATCACGCAAATTTTTTATTTCACTTATCGACTGGATTAATAGTTGACTTAGTCCAAATTTGTATATTTCTAAACGTTTCAAGACGATTAACCGAGGAAATACCTGAAAAATAAATAAATAATTTATTAAAATGAATAACAATTTTTTATTGTAATATAATATTTATTACAAATTCAAACTTACCGGAGCCAATGAATCTGGTGAGAACAAATCATTCCCTTGTAAGCAACATGAAAGTTTTAAAACTTCCAAGGTTTCACCAATTTGTTCTAATGATTTGGCTAAAGTCATTGGTAGAGTTTCTTCACATTTCCAGTAAATCGACAGCATATGCAGGTTATACATATTAGAAAAACAATTTTCAAAATCTTGACTTATTATTTCTTTAAATCTGAATGAAAGATTCAAAAGTTTGGGGCAATTAGCATTGATTATTGGCATTAATTTAGAATTAGGATAACATGATAAATCCAGACTTGTTAAATTAAATCCACAGAGTTTCAGTAAGTACTTTAAATCATATATTTTTTCGTGTATTTTATTAACTGAATCATTTTCATTGCTTCGAAATGTATATTTTCTAAAGGATGAAGAAAGAACATCGTTCTTCCAATCTTTACATACTGAAAAAATAATTAAATATTTTTATTAGTATATTTAGAGTAATACAAAATTTTGTTTTTATCATTACAAATTATAGTGTTGGTATTTTCTTACTTCTTTCGAGTCGTGGTTGACTAGCAAATAGAGGACTCGTGCGAATCATACGCAAATAATACTGTGCCCTTTGTTGTTGTTTATATTTATTGTAAACTTTATTATTATCATTATCGTCATCATCGTCGGTATCATCAGAATCATTTTCATCTCCATCATCAGAATTATTTTCATCTCCATCATCAGAATCATCGTCATCATCTTTAGTATCATCTTTTCCATAATCATAATAATCATCAAACTCCATTTCCATAGATTCTATTACCCTATCATCTAAAAATGTCTCTAATACTTTATTCTATCTGTAAAAAAATCAATAAATCATTATTTTATTCAATTTACAATAGACAATTACAGTAGCTACATAATACAAAACTTACTTCTTTTTTTAAAAATGTAATGAATTTTTCATGCCATTCGGAAGGAATTAAATCTCCACTCTTCATATTCATCCCATTTGAATTGATCCCCATTTTTTATTTTCGTTCAACTTAAAAAAAAAAGAAAAATCACAATGAGTTATTATACTAGCAAATATTAAATTTCAAAAGTTTAAGGGAAAAAACTTTACAAAAAATTGATTGCGTTTAATAATAGCTTTTTTTCGATGCACGTGAATAAAATAGTATTTAACCTTTCATACCTTACTCGGTCGATTGCCACGTGGTGTGTAACCTTGATATCTGTTGCTACATATCCAACTGAACTGCAATACGTTGCAATAGGTGCGTTCTTTCGCTAGCGGGAGCCTGCGGGTATCCCCACCTCTAACGATCCCACTCTACTTTTTTTCCCTTTTTTCTTCTGATTTGCGTGGAATTGGAAGCGCAATAACGAAATTTCACGCAAGTTAGAAAAAGAAAGGGAAAAAGAGTAGAGAGAAAATGAGGACTCCTGAAATCAAGAACGCACCTATTACTGCAACATTGCTTGGATTGCTTGATTGCTTGACTGCTACCGCCCTCACACATCGACAGGTACACAGATACACACCAACATTCTGTTTCAACTTTTGCTCTCTCTCCCTCTCTATGTTTCTATGCCTCAAACTTCTGGTGATGATTTAAAAAAGAAAAGGAAACAGAAAGCAAAAATATTATCCTTCAATTTGTAAATGAATAAAATTAATTAATTAATTGTCCTGTTAATGATGATGATGACTGTCTTTTAATGAAAAATTAACATAAATTTCAGAAAAAATTAAAAATTCAGTGAATATTCAGGGTGGTAATATTTTTCAAGGGGGTGCTGCTGGAAAAACAGGTGCATTAACTGCTGAGGATCGGTTACTTCGAGTTAATGAAACTGATGTAACTCGTATGTCAAGAATTGAAGGATGGTCAATTATCAAAAAATTAATCGAGGATGGAGAATCTTTTACTCAGGCACCCAGCAACCAAGTCATCGTAAATATATAGTCAATTTATGTATATTTTAAAACAAAAACCATCCAAAAATGTTTACAATCTATAGATTTAAGATATATTACCTGAATTATTTTATTATTTAAATATCAATGGTTGAACTTTTTTTTATAAATTTTTCAAATCGAATTGAAGCAATATAGTCGTTTTTGATTATTTAATAACTAGTATATTATAATAAATATATAATAATTATTAATTAATGAGTTTAATAACTGTGTCAATCACAAACTAACATAGTAGACTAGCTAGCTAAAGCAAGTAGGCGGTGATGCTGGTTGCAATCCACCATATGGTATATATAATATAATATATAATATTATATATATGTATAATGATAGATTATAGATTATTATCTGGGTAATATAATATTATATATTAAACCTAGATTTTGAACTTATTCACTTTTGTCAAGGTCAACTAGCTGATAACATTCCATTATTATTTATTCGATAAAAATTATAGAAATATATTATTTTTGTTATTACGTAGGCAAAGCCTATAGTATTGAATTCATACACGTTTTTTTTTAAAATGATCATATCTTGTAAAGTAATAAAGTTAGAAGAATCGTATTAGGACCAAATTATTTGTCTATGAAAATACTAAAACCGGGGACTTACTAAAAGTAATTTCAATTGTTAGTTAATTTGTTATTAACAAAAAACGATCACCGTATAATTTTCAAAGTCAAATAATAAGAAAACTAAGAACAAATCATGGATGCGATTTTTTGCCAGGATATTAAGAATGACGGAATTTATAATAATCGAGTTGAAAATTGTTTTTAATGTCGTTGGAAGATTGTTAATAAACAAAAAAACAAAATTGCTGTTTTTTTATGTTTTGCATAACTCTTTAAAATTTTAACTGACAAGCTTTGTTTATAGCTCAAATTAATTGTCTTTTCGATACCGAGAGCCACCCTCTCTTGATAAAATTTGCTCTGATCATTTGTTAATTAGATATCAGCAATTGTTTATAACAATCACTATCATCCTCTATGTTACAGTTGAAAAATAGTAACGAAGGAGTGATTTTAGCGATTTTTATCAAGACAGGGTGGCTCTCAGGAATTTAATATCGAATTTTTTGAGCTCAAAAAAACTTTTTTATGTTAATTTGTTCAAAAGTTATCCAAAATATAAACAATTACCGATTTTTATTTTAAACATTTTTTCTTCAAAAAAGAGTTTAAAGCGCATGCGTAAAACTTTCTTTGCTGTGGTTACAATTTGCTTGATCGATAAAATAGTTATTTATATTACCATGTTATTAAAAAGAAAAAAAAAAACTACCATGGACAAATTTTTATAAATAAAAGTAATAAACAAAATGGTTCTAAAAAAGATTTGTTTAGTTAAAAAAAAAGTAAATTGAACGATTTATTTTTTTTATATTTGTATTGATTTCTTTTTTGAACGAATCTAATAAAATTATTAATTACAAGTGGTATAACCTCAAATTTTTTTCATCTGTATTTTGATTTATGTACATAATTTGACAGGTGAAAAACAGCGCGAAAAAAACAAAAAATATTTAATCATATAATTTAAAAACTAAAATGAATTTGGAATAATCAAGAGGAACTACACGGGCTTTCGCCGGAGTTTTGAAAATTTTCAATTTTCAATAGAACGAATCCGTTACTAAAAATTTTTTTTAATTAGTTTTAAGAAAAAAAAAAAAAAACGAATGAATAAAAATATTAATTGATTGCAAGTAAATATTAAAACTAAAACTGTTTATTGTTGTTTATTAAATTAATATAATAACAATTTCCCTTATTTATTGAACTCTAGACTCAAAAAAATAAAACATTATTTAATTCCACTGATGATTTTAAAATAATCAATCATTATTTTTAAAAGAGTGATGTACTTTTACGGGTTTTTTACGTTGTTTTGTTAATTTATATATTTCTTCGACAGCTTGACGAGTTACCTTCGTATTTTTAATATATAAAGATCTTAAATCTGGTAAATTTTCAACAAGTTTAAGTACTGATTTATCAGTGATATTAATGCAATTTGATATATTCAGCGTTCCCAATTCTTGATTGAATAAACATTGAATTGATTCATCAGTGATAAATTCTTTTTTCGCTGTCCGCGGAACATAAAAACTAGAAGTTAAACCAAAATTGAAACTGTCTAAATTTTTTAAATTATTAATTGCACTCATACCAGTATCACTAATATTTGTGCCAGTTATAGTTAAAAGTGCTAATTTTTTAGCATTGTTACAAAGATTAATCAAAAATTCATCTCTAACACCATAATCACAATCAATTCTTAAATACCAGAGTTTTTTCATATTCCCAATTGGATACATATTGATTTTTGTATCAAACATCGGATGATTTTTCGGCCAACGAGACGTTAATTCTAGGTCAAACACATTTTTCGCTTTACTTATCGACTGGATTAATAGTTGACTTAGTCCAAATTTTCATATTTCTAAATATCTCAAAGCAGTGAGCCGTGGAAATACCTAAAAAATAAATAAATAATTTATAAAAAATTTAATAACATTTTTAATGGAAAGTTATATTTATTAAAAATTTAAACATACTGAAACCAATGTATCTGGTGAGAACATATCATTTCCTTTTAAGGTACATGAAAGTTTCAAACTTATCAAGGCTCTACCAATTTGTTTTATTGATTTGGCTAAAGTCATTGGTAGAGTTGAATTTTTACATTCCCAGTCAATCGACAACATTTGAAGATTAGGCATTTTAGAAAAACAATTTTCAAAATCTTGACTTGATATTTCTTTGAATCTTAATGCAACGCTCTTAAGACTTGGGCAATTAGCATTGATTATTGGCATTAATTGAGAAGTAGGGTAAGTTGATAAATCTAGATTTGTTAAATGACTTCCACAGAGATTAATTAGGTACTTTATATCATTTGTTTTTTCATGTATTTCATTAACTGAATCATTTTTATTGCTCCGAAATGTATATTTTCTAAAGCGTTTAGAAAGAACATTGTTCTTCCAATCTTTACATACTGAAAAATTAATTAAATATTTTCATTAGAATATTTACTATTTAGAGTAAAACAACATTTTTTTTTTTGTTTTTATCATTAAAAATTATAGTGTTGGTATTTTCTTACTTCTTTCGAGTCGTGGTTGACTAGCAAATAGAGGACTGATGCGAATCATACGCAAATAACACTGTGCCTTTTCTTGTTTTTCATATTTATCATCATCATCATCATTATCATCAGTATCATCATCATCGGTATCTATTTCAAAATCATTATCGGTTTCTTCTTTATCATCATCATCGTCATTATCTTCAGAATCATCTTCTCCATAATCATAATAATCATCATACTCCATTTCCATAGATTCTATTTCTTCATCATCTAAAGATGTCTCTAATAACTCATCCTATATATAAAAAAATTAATTAATCCTTATTTTATTTAATTTACAATAAACAATTACAGTAGCTACATAATACCAAACTTACTTCTTTTTTTAAAAATGTAATGAACTCTTCATGCCAATCGGAAGGAATCAAATCTGCCCTCTTCATATTTATCCCATTTGATTCAATCCCTATTTTTTATTTTTATTCAACTTAAAAAAAAAAGAAAAATCACAATAATTTATTAATCCGGCAAATATTAAATTTCAAAAATTTAATGGAAAAAATTATACAATAAATTGATTGCGCTTTATAATAGCTTTTTCCGATGCACGTGAATAGAATAGTATTTAACCTTATAAAGTCGATTGCCACGTGGTTCGTAACTTTGCTTTCAAGACTGTATCTTGCGATCTGTTGCTACTTGCTATCGAACTGAACTGCAACACTGCAATACTGGAATACTGCTTGCGACTGCTACTGCCTTCACGGCCCTTACATATCGGCAGGTATGGACAGGTATACACTGTACGGTCGACAGCAATCTCAGACTTGGGCCTACCTGATACCAAGATTTTGATAATGTTTCTTCTAATATGGCTCATTTTTAAAAATTAATAATTCATTAGCTAAGTAAAGACTTAATTTTCCCAATGACTTCGATCAAGTCATTAGAACAAGTTTGTGAAACCTTGAAATCTTTTATTTCCCATGGATTTAATTTTCATTTTTTTTAAATAATGTTTTTTTATTTTTTATTTCCATAAAAATAATTTAAGTAATTTAGTGCATGTCCAACAAATCCGTAGTACATATAATTGTATAAACCTTTACTTTAATGACTAAAAATTAAAAAATTTCATTTAGTATTGTACAACTGAATTTTTTTAATTACGTAATTAAAAAAATTATTCAATTATTTATTTTTCATGCTTCATGCAACTGAAATATTTGATAAAGATTTACACATCAAAAAAATATATTTTACCTTCGAGTATAGAAAATTAAAACGTGGTTAAAAAAGAGAGCGAGCTTTTGAAAAAAAAAAATAGTTTATATACGAAGATAACTGTCGAGAATAATTATAATATTTTAACCGAAAAAATAAAAAAATAAGAGTTATAGATAAATTATTTAATTTTTATTTAACTTAAAAAATGTAAAGGAAAATACATTCGTCATTTTGTTAAATAATTAATTACTCCAAGTTATAAAATTAAACTTAAAAAATAAGAAAAAGACAAGTGTCTAACTTCAGACAAATTTATTATTATTATTGATTATTAATTTTATAATTTATTGTAAAAATTTACGTTTTACAATGAATACACGTTTTGATAAATTAAACAAGTTGATAAATAAATACAAGAATGACTGGATAAATTGTTAAAATATTTTATATAAATATATTTTGAATCAAAGCATGTACTTGTTAAGATATTAAATCATAAAAAATGATAAGAGTAACTATTTAAAAACAAAATCTAATAAAGTTTATCTAAAAACTTCATAATGTTATTGTATTTTGTAATTAATCTTTGATAATAGATAAATACTATGATTCATCAAAACATTATAAACATCAATACAAAAATTATATATACATAAGGTCAATTTCTCACATGGATCATCATAACCGTCATCATAATCATCGTCACCATCATCCTCATCTTTATCTTCATCATCATCTTCTGCATCGTCTTCATAATCCATTTCCACAGATTCTACGAATCCTTCATCTGCAGCTATTTCTGACTCAATCTACATAAAAAAAAATTAATAATTTATTATTTAATTTATTTTTTTATTGTTTCAATTTATTATTTAATCAACAATAAACAATTACAGTATAGCTATAAAAATATAATATATTTAATTTAGAACTTACCTCTTCTTTCGAAATTAGAATGAATTCATCAAGCCATTCGGCAGGACTTGAATCGCTTAAATCTGCAGTCTCCATATTCATCTCATTTGAATCAGTCTCCATATTTTATTTGCGTTTAACTTTAAAAAAAAAAAAAAAGAAAAATCGCAATGAATTATTATACTGTCAAATACAAAATTTAAAACATTTAATTAAAAAAATTTGATATAAATTGATTGCACTTTTTTTGCTTTTTCCGATGCACGTGAATCAAATAATATTTAACCTTACATATTTTATAAAGTCGATTGCCACGTGGTTTGTAACCTTGCCGTCAAGACCGTATGTAATCTGTTGCTATCCAACTAAACTGCAACACGTGCAACACTGCAATACTGCTAGACTGCTTGACTGCAACTGCCTTCACGGCCCTCACATATCGAAAGGTACAAACATTCTGTTTTAACTTTCACTCCCTCTCTCTCTCTCTCTCTCTCTCTCTTTCTCTTTTAAACTTCAAGTTTAATTGAACAAAAACAACATGATGGCTAAATTGAGTCGATGAGTATCTAAAAAAATATTCAACTCTTGGTGATGATTTAACAAGGAAAAAAAAAACAGAAAGCAAAAATTTATGTTAAATAATTAAACGATTAAACATTATTTTGTTGCTTTTTTTTTTCAAGGTGGTATACCGAATCAGCTGGAAAAAAAATGAATGAAATTTTTTTTTTTAAATAAAATCAGGAAGTATATATTTATATATTAACAAAATATTTAATTTGAATTTATGGAACATATATATATTTTAAACAATAATATGATCTGTAATTTACAAAGCCAGGATGTTCGTCGGCGAAACTGGTCGGCTGAGGGTGCCATGGTTACTAGTAACTTAGTTTGTTTATTTAAAAAAAAAAAACAGATATACGAGTTTAATTAGTACGAATGAATTATGGCCGGTTGTTTTTTTTTTTTTTTTTCATAAATTTTATTAACTCCGAGAGATGTCGTTAAATGTCTTTTATTTCACAGTCAATAATATATTTTATCAAATAAATTCAAATATAGATATATAACCCTGGTTGATAAAATGTTCGGACTTAATTTTTTTTTTTTATTTAGACAGAAATTTAAACATTTGTTTAAACATTTAATTCAACATTTTTTTAAACAATAAATTTAACATTCTTTTAAACAATAAAACCTTTACCTGAAAATAATCCATTTTTTGGATTAAAAAAATACATATTAAAAAATACACTTTTTCATAGAACTTTTTCTAGAACTTTTTTGAGAATTTTTTCTAGAAGTATTTTGAGAACTTTTCTTAGAACTTTATTTAGAACTATTTTGAGAACTATTATGAGAACTTTTTTTAGAATTTTTTTGAGAATTTTTTCTAGAACTTTTCTTAGAACTTTATTTAGAACTATTATGAGAACTTTTTTTAGAATTTTTTTGAGAACTTTTTTTAGAACTTTTTTGAGAATTTTTTCTAGAACTTTTTCTAGAAATATTTTAAGGACTTTTTTGAGAATTTTTTCTAGAAATATTTTGAGAACTTTTTCTAGAATTTTTTGTAGAAATTTTCTTAGAACTTTTTCTAGAATTTTTTTGAGAACTATTATGAGAACTTTTTTTAGAATTTTTTTGAGAACTTTTTCTAGAACTTTATTTAGAATTTTTTCTAGAACTTTTTTGAGAATTTTTTCTAGAACTTTTTTTAGAAATATTTTAAGGACTTTTTTGAGAATTTTTTCTAGAAATATTTTGAGAACTTTTTTTAGAACTTTTTCTAGAATTTTTTGTAGAAATTTTCTTAGAACTTTTTCTAGTAAAAGTAGTAGTGTAATTTTTGTTTAAAAAGTCTTTGAAATTTTTGTTGAATTTATTGTGCAAATAACATTATTTTTACACTAATAAAAATATTAAAAATTAACACTCTTTTATTTTAACAGAAAATATAGTTTAAAAAGTTATTTTTTTATAAAGCGTTGTTAAATTAAATTATTTAAATACTTAGTTTTTTTTCTTGATATAAATTCTAAAAAATATGCATAAATAAATTAAACACAAAAAAAAAAATTAAGTCCGAACATTTTATCAACCAGGGTTATATATCTACATTTGAATTCATTTTATCAATATATATTTGAATGTGAAATAAAAGACATTTGATGACATCTCTCGGAGTTAATAAAATTTATGAAAAAAAAAAAAAAAAAACGGCCATAGTTTATTCGTACTAATTGAACTTGTAAGTGTTTTTTTTTTTTTAAATAAACGAACTAAGTTACTAGTAACCATGGCACCCTCAGCCGACCAGTTTCACCGACGAACATCCTGGCTTTGGTAATTTATAATAAAAATTTAAGGTGATATTTATAATTAACTTCGATATTAAATATTGTTCTTTGTAAAAGACCAACAAGTAGTCAAACAATTAATTACCTCTTGTTGTTGTTTTTGTTAGAGCAAAAATAAAACAACTGAGCCCCCCTCAAAATGCCTTACCCGGGATTATAATAATAAGTACTATTTTTTTATAGTTCTTGAGGATACAAGAATACGTTTTCGTTGTTTTTTGAAAATTTCGATTATTTTAATTGTTATTAATAAATGAATTTTTTGCTAGTGTTAATTGAAAAAAATGATATCTATTGATCTGCTAGAAGGAAATAAATAATTTTTATACAGAATATTGAAAATGAACCGATCTTTTTAAAAAAAATAAAATAATAAATTTAAATCAAAAATTAGCAAAAGTTATTAACAATTTTTATAAACAAATGGAAATTCTACTACTTTCTCCCTATTTTTTTACATTTTTTCATTTTACCTTTTTTATTCTCCATTTCATTACGCAACTTTTCACGTTAAAAAAACTCATTAACATTAATATTTAAAAAAGTTATCAATATTTTTCTAGTGCGTCGCGCGATAATTGAGGGTCTAGATGCAATAACACGTTGAGCGCTCGAAGACATGAAAACGCGACGTTGTTTCGGTGGAAAATTAAAATTGAAAAATCGAAAAAAAAAAAAATACAGTGATATATAAAACTAAAAAATATACATTTTCATTCAAGTAAATTTTTTTGTATCATAATTAGTTAATGCAATAAAAAATAAAAACAAAATTTTTTTTTTTGAAAAAAATCTTTTTTTTTAAACATATAACTCGTGATAACTTATTTAAAAATTAATAAATTGACTTGAAAATTTGACTGTAGCTTTATTATAGGCTCGCGATGGCAATAGTGATATTAAAAAACTTATTTATTTATATTGTTTAACTTTTTTTATTTATTGTATTGTGCTGATGGAAAATTTAATTTGTCTAACTTCGAATGAAAAAAAAGTCGAAGAAATTTTAAAATCGAGTAACTTGTCAGTGGCAATATTGTTGAGCAGTATATCAAGAAGTTTTATGCAAATTTTTGGGTATTTTATTAATTATCTATTGAGTTATTAATTTAACAACAAAGTGAGAGCCACCGTTAGGCTCGCGCGCAGTACTTTCCTTACTAATGGTCGCGCGACGCACTAGAAAAATATTGATAACTTTTTTAAATATTAATGTTAATGAGTTTTTTTAACGTGAAAAGTTGCGTAATGAAATGGAGAATAAAAAAGGTAAAATAAAAAAATGTAAAAAAAGAGGGAGAAAGTAGTAGAATTTCCATTTGTTTATAAAAATTGTTAATAACTTTTGCTAATTTTTGATTTAAATTTATTATTTTATTTTTTTTAACAAGATCGGTTTATTTTCAATATTCTGTATAAAAATTATTTATTTCCTTCTAGCAGATCAATAGATATCATTTTTTTCAATTAACATTAGCAAAAAATTCATTTATTAATAATAATTAAAATAATCGAAATTTTCAAAAAACAACGAAAACGTATTCTTGTATCCTTAAGAACTATAAAAAAATAGTACTTATTATTGAAATCCCGGGTAAGGCATTTTGAGGGGGGCTCAGTTGTTTTATTTTTGCTCTTAATAATTAAACTTTCAGTAACAATAACATACATCAAGTTGACATGTAATCAGTAATTACGTGTGATTATGAAAAAAAATGAAGTAAAAGAAAATTGTCTATGTATACTAGCCCCAACACAGTTTATATTTGAATATATAATTTTAAAAATATTTATCCTAAGTATCGTGATTTACGTATGAAATATAATGTATTGAATATCATGTTTTTTTTTTTTTGCACAATCCCATGTTTCTTTGTAAAGTAGTGATTCACTAGGTCTTGGTCTGGAAATTTCTACAATCTATAAACTAAATCATTTTATTTGTTAATAACTAATATAGTAAATATTTAATATATTTATAAATTAATTAGCTGAATAACTGTGTCTGTCACAAACTAACATGAAAACTAGCTACAGCTAGCAAGCAGTTGGTGATGCTGGTTGCAATCCACCATTATAATATAGGTATCATAATATGTACATATATTATACCTAGATTTTGAACTTATTCACTTTCGTCAATGCTAACTAGCTGATAGATGTAACATGAAAATTATTCATAATTATTAATTCGATAAAAAAATAGAAACATATTATTTTTTTTTATTTTAAATTGGTTTTAGGAAAAGAAATAACGAATAAATAAAAATAGTAGTTAATTGCAAGTGGATATTTAAATTGAAACTGTTTAGTGTTGTTTATTAAATTAATATAATATAACAATTTTTCTTATTTATTCAACTCTAGACAAAAAAAAAAAAAAACAAAACATTATTTGATTCCACTAAACATCATCTTCAAAAGAATGATGTACTTTCAATGGTTTCTTACGTTGTTTCTCTAATTTATATTAAAATAAATTATTATGGTTAATCTATGTTTATTGTTAATTTAATAATTCCGACATTGTTATTTTTTAATTCAGACAATTCTATTAAACGATAATAACTAAACGAAAAACTAGGGACGCGACGCGGGATCGATCCGGGGCCTCTCACGTGGAAGTCCAATACGCTATCATGTCGACCATCGGGGTATTGATAAAAGTGGTCGTCAAAATTTTTTATATAAATAAATTCTATTGAGACTAAACACACAGTCCTCGCGAATGCCTTACACAATAGTCAAAGCCTAATAATTTTTATTTGAAATTTATATTAAATTTATATATCTAATTACTATAATTTTTTTTTTTTTGAGTTAAATATATGCATAAGTCAAGTCTCGTGTCGGGCTTGGTGAAACAATGGGCACCAGCTTGAAACAAGGCTGTATTACGAGGCTCGTGTGAGGGCGGGAAAAATCAAGGGGCTTGTGTGAGGCTTGAATTACCGATTGATTTAGGTTCGGTACAAGCCTGGACTAGCAAGTCTTGTGCAATGACTGTAAATACAGGCTTGATACGAGCTTGGAATTTTTAACCCTGTGTAAGGCTTGGAATTAACGATTGTCACAGGCTTGGTACAAGCCTGGAATAACAAGTCTTGTGCAATGACAGTAAATACAAGCTTGACACGAGCTGGGAATTTTTAACCACGTGTGAGGCTTGGAATCAACGATTCACACAGGCTTGGCAAGCCAAGCTGGAATAACAAGTCTTGTGCAATGACTGTAAATACAAGCTTGACACGAGCTTGGAATTTTTAACCTTGTGTGAGGCTTGGAAATAACAATCGACACAGGCTTGGTACAAGCCTAGATTAACAAGTCTTGTGCAATGACTAGAAAAATTCTTTGTGCCAAGCTAGGCACATTCTAGTCCACCAAGGCTAGGAAACACAAGCTTGTAACAAGCCTGGCACGGCCGTTCACCCTTGTGGGATCCTACCTGGGCCGTATATAAATCGTTTTTAGTGTTCCGTAGGACACTTATGTTTTCGCTTTTCTGTAACTTTTTGTTATTTTGAGATAAAACGAGAAGTCCTGAATCGAATTGGCTTGTGAGATGCTCATTTTCTTTATTTTTTTTGGCCAAAAGCAATGGTCATATTTATTTCCAATTTTGGGGCCTTATTGGATTTAATATGCCCATTTTTGGACATGGCGCGATTCCAAATATTGATCGATTAATTCCCGCAATGTTTTAATCGATGACGCTTCATCTGTAGACTCTACGATATTTTTTTCAAATTTTTCGGTCGTTTATTTTTCTTTTTATTCAACGATATGTAGTGTCACAAACTGTTTTTTTACAATATTTTTTGAACCGCTGAACCGAATTAGTCAATGTTAAAACAAATTTAGGTTTTTTTTTTTTCCAAAAACAGATATGATTTTTTTTTCAACTTTTTGGGCCTTATTAGACTTAATATGCCCATTGTTGGACATGGCGCGATTCCAAATATTGATCGATTAATTCCCGCAATGTTTTAATCGACGACGCTTCGTCTGTAGACTCTACGATATTTTTTACAAATTTTTCGGTCGTTTATTTTTTTTTTATTTAACGATATGTAGTGTCACAAACTGTTTTTTTACAATATTTTTGTAAACAGCAAGAAAAAAAATAAAAAATCCTACGGAACACTTAAAGTGCACCTTGGGGAACTTGACTATCTTTTTTTTTTTTTCAAAAGCTCTTTTTCTTTTCTAGCTCGGTTCAAGACGAACTGTTCATGTTTTTAGAAGTATGCTTCTTGGATTATGGATAAATGTGTCTTGGACCGAGACAAACTGTTCATGTTTTTAGAAGTATTCTTCTTGAATTATGAATCGATATGTCTCGGTTCAAGGCAATATTGTTTTTATTTATGAACATTTATTCTTAATAGGATTGAAAATAAAAAAAATAAAAAAAAATTTTCAATTACAAACTTGTAATTTGTAATTTTTTTTTTCCTGCAATTTTTATTTTATAATTTTTTTTCCTACAATTTTTTTTTTTTTTACCTAACGCGGGACCCGAACCTATGACCGTAAAAAACCTATCTAATGTAAACCTGTGCCTTAGCTCGCTTAACCACGGGCGCGATATGGAAACGAGAAGTTATTTGTATTACTTTAGTGACAAGATATTTTTTTTTTTTTAAATTTATTACATGAACAAATGAACTAAAACTACCACGTATCAATTTGTATTACTTTAGTGTACTATTGTATTATTTTATGTTTTCTAAATTTTATTAAACATTTAGATAATATTTTATTATTATTATTATTTAAGAATATAAACAATTTAAATGCTAGTATTTTGAGTCAATTCAATATTGACACATTTTGTATTTTAATAAATTAAATTTAACATTTATTTGATTTAATTTATTTTTAGAATGTACTTACTGATATAAAACTTAAAAAAAAAATAATACATTTTTTTTCAATTTTCGATTATAATTTAGTTTTTCTTTACAGTCAGTAAATCTTAAATCTTTCAATAATTCTAACTATTATATTATTGTTGTTTATATTCTTAAATAATAATAATGATAAAATGTTATTTATATGTTTAACAATTATTTGGAAAACATAAAATGTTTCGATATAACAAAAGAATGATATTATAGTAATTTAATAATTAATTATAAAAAAATATATATATACGTGTAGTTTCAGTTCATTTGTATAATAAATTTAAAAAAAAATATCTTGTCACTAAAGTAATACAAATAACTTTCCGTTTCCATATCGCGCCCGTGGTTAAGCGAGCTAAGGCACAGGTTTAGATTAGATAGGTTTTTACGGTCATAGGTTCGAGTCCCGCGTTAGGTAAAAAAAAACAGTCTCGGTCCAAGACACATTTATCCATAATCCAAGAAGCATACTTCTAAAAACATGAACAGTTCGTCTCGATCCAAGACACATTTATCCATAATCCAAGAAGTATACTTCTAAAAACATGAACAGTTTGTCTCGGTCCAAGACGCATTTGTTCATGATCCAAGAAGTATACTTCTAAAAACATGAACAGTTCGTCTTGAACCAAGACTTTTTTTTCATGTTTCAAGAAAATTTTTTTGATTTGGATTAAGAAGTCTTTGTCTTAATCCAAATCAATTTGTTCAAATTGTTCATGTTTTTAGAAGTATGCTTCTTGGATTATGAACAAAAGTGTCTCGGTCCAAGGCAAATTGTTCATGTTTTTAGAAGTATGCTTCTTGAATTATGAACAAAAGTGTCTCGGTTCAAGACAATATTGTTTCTATTTATGAATATAGATTCTTGATAAGATAAAAAATTGAAACCAAAAAAAAAAAAAAAAATTTTTCTAATTACAAACTTTTGATTTTGTAATTATATTTTCTACAATTTTTTTCTGCTATTTTTTTCTGCTATTTTTTTTTTTTTGTAATTTTATGTTTTTTCTTTTTTCTATTTTTTTTAATACGCGGGGACCTATGATCGTAACCCCTTATGAACCTTAGCTCGCTTAACCACGGGCGCGATATGAAAACAGGAAGTTATTTGTTTTACTTTAGTGACAAGATATTTATTTTTTTTAAATTCATTACATGAACAAATATCAATGAAACTACTATATATATATTTTTATCAACAAACTTCAATAAAATAATAAATTACTAAATTACCATAACAACATTCTTTTGTTATTTCAAAATATTTTATGTTTTCCAAATAATTATTAAACATTCAAATAACATTTCATCATTATTATTATTTAAGAATATAAATATAATAGTTATAATAGTTGAAATATTCAAAATTTACGGATTTTAAAGGAAAACTAAATTAAAATGAAAAATTTAAAGAAAGTTATCATTATTTTATATAAAAGTTTATATGAGTACATTCGAGAAATAAATTAAAGTATATGCAACGTTAAATATAATTTATTAAAATACACAATAACTTTAGTAAATTATCATATTTTTTTTTCTCATCTTTATTCAAAATAACAATTAATTACTAATACATCATTCTTATAATGGCAAAACGTTTTTTAATTTTTTGAACAAATATTATATACTCTAATAACACCTTAATTATCTTAGATATTATTTTATTGTTTTATTGAAGTTTGTTGATAAAAATATATATATAGTAGTTTCATTGATATTTGTTCATGTAATGAATTTAAGAAAAATAAATATCTTGTCACTAAAGTAAAACAAATAACTTCCTGTTTTCATATCGCGCCCGTGGTTAAGCGAGCTAAGGCACAGGTTTAGATTTAGATAGGTTTTTACGGTCATAGGTTCGAGTCCCGCGTTAGGTAGAAAAAAAAAAAAAAAAAAAATAGGAAAAAAAATTAGCTTACCGCGTAAGACACCAAAAAAAGAAAAAAAAAATTGTAGGAAATATAATTACAAAATCAAAAGTTTGTAATTAAAAAAAATTTTTTTTTTTTTTTGGTTTCAATTTTTTATCTTATCAAGAATCTATATTCATAAATAGAAACAATATTGTCTTGAACCGAGACACTTTTGTTCATAATTCAAGAAGCATACTTCTAAAAACATGAACAATATTGTCTTGAACCGAGACACTTTTGTTCATAATTCAAGAAGCATACTTCTAAAAATATGAACAATTTGCCTTGAACCGAGACACTTTTGTTCATAATCCAAGAAGCATACTTCTGAAAACATGAACAATTTGCCTTGGACCGAGACACTTTTGTTCATAATCCAAGAAGCATACTTCTAAAAACATGAACAATTTGTTTTGAACCAAGACGTTTTTTTCATGATTCAAGAAGTTTTTTATGATTTGGATTAAGAAGTCTTTGTCTCAATCCAAATCAACTTTTTCTTAATCCAAATCCATTTTTTTGCAAGACGAAAACTTCTATTATTAAGAACTTTTTGTCTTAAAAATAGAAAAATTTTTTTTCAGTGTAGCTAGTCTACCAAGTTAGTCTGTGATTGACACAGTTATTTAGCTTATTAGGTAATAAATATTAAATATTTGTTATAATATACTAATTATTAAATAATCAAAAAGGACTATATTGCTCTGAATTAATATAAAAACTTTTTTAAAAAAAAGTTCAACAATTGATAATTAAATACTAAAATAATTTAGGCAATATATCTTAAATCTAATATTAAGAATGATGTACTTTTACTATATATAGATTTTAAACATTTTTGGATGGTTTTTGTTTTCAAATATATATAAATTGACTATATATTTACATGACTTGGTTGCTGGGTGCCTGGCTCAAAGACGAACTTGTCCATCCTTTATTAATTTCTGGATGATTGACCATGCCTGAATCCTTGACATACGAGTGCCATTAGTTTCATGAACTTCAAGAAACGGATCCTCAGCAGTTAATGCACCTGTTTTTTCAGCCACACCACCTTGAAAAATATTATCACCCTGAATATTCACTGAATTTTTAATTTTTTTTTAAATTTATGTGAATTTTTTTTTGAAATGCAGTCATCATCATCATTAACAGGACAATAAATTAATAAATTTTATTCATTTACAAATTGAAGGATAATATTTTTGCTTTCTGTTTCCTTTTCTTTTTTAAATCATCACCAGAAGTTTGAGGCATAGAGACATAGAGAGGGAGAGAGAGAGTAAAAGTTGAAACAGAATAGGTATATTCTTTCACGGCGGATTTTCTGGCGGATTTCCATCTCTTCTAGCGTTTGAGCTCCCCTTCTCAACTAGTTATGCTGAAACGCTCAAAGAAGGGGTAAAAAAAAGAAGGGACATCTAGTGGAGGTGGAAATCCGCCAGAAAATCCGCCATGAAAGAATACACCTAATGTTGGTGTGTATTTGTGTACCTGTCGATGTGTGAGGGTGGTAGCAGTCAAGCAATCCAAGCAATGTTGCAGTATTGCACGTGTTGCCAGCGTTGCCAACCATACCATAATTATGGTATGTTTACCATATTTTGATCTCCCATACCATATACTATAACGACCATACCATATACCATAATTTGTTTTTTCCACCAAAAAATCAAAAATGATCGTGATGAATATTTGTTTGAAAATTTATCTGAGGTATGTTAAATATTTTGGCACTCCCACACTTAAATGCTGATAGTGAGAGAGCTTTCAGTAAAATTAACTTGGCCAAAAAAAAAATTAGAAATAAATTAGCTGTACCAACAATGCGTGGAATATTATTAGCTAGTCAACATGTTCTTCCCAATGGAAATTTCATTTAATTTAAGCCATCCGAAGAAATGCTTTCACGTATAACTACTAGTGTATTATATGATAAACCAAATATTAAAGAAAGAGAAAATTATATTGATGATGATGAGTCAGGAGGTTTTGTTTGATATAAACTAATTATTATAATTAAAATCAAACAATATATTGTTACGAATATGAAGTTGATCGCTCCCTCCTTCCTTATGATAGACAGAGACAGACAATAGAATTAGTTAAGAACAAATGACGGGAAAGAGATGAGAGAAAGAGTTAAGTTAGCAGTTGCAATAGAATAGCAAATGAATAAAGACCTTTTAATTTAAATAGAAAAGAGATATCTTTTATTTTAACCCTAAAACGTAACATTGGTGTCAGAAGAAAAATTAAAAATAAAATAGAAAAAAAATATTAAATAATAAAATAAAAAATATAAATTCATTAAGATATTTGAATTGAATTCTATTTTATTTTTGAAATAGTGAAACGCTCACAGAAGTAATATCAAAAATAAAAATACAAAGAAAATAACGTGATTAATAAAAAAAAAAAAAGTGATTAATTTGAATCAATATTAAAAAAGTGACAAACATCTGAATTAAAATGGCAAAAAATTTACAAGAATTTGACGATAAATTAAATGCATTTAGAAATTTAATCAGAAAGGAACTAGAAGAATCAAGAAAAATAATGAGAGAAGAAATAATACAGTTATTTAGAGAAAATAATTCACATCAAGAAAATAATAATTATAATATAAACAAATATAAGTACCATTATAAATATGAAAGAACTATTCTAAAAAATAATTATTATTGTGATAAAAACAAGACAAATGGAGAAAAAATTGATAAAAATAAATCTGGAGTTGTTTGTTTCAAATGCAAAAAATTCGGCCACTATGCAAATAGTTGTGATAAAAATAAAAAGAATCATTAAAATAAAATGAACTAAATAGTTTACATGTAAACAGAATTTATGCATACATGAAATAAAAATTAGAAGTAAATTTTGGAATTTAAAAAAATGACCCTCGATGGACTGAGGTTCCTTGTTTCGAGTAGGAAACAAGGTTGAGAAATAAATAAATAAAAATCCTAGGTAAAATTTTTAGTCACTGCCTTGGCATGATTCCTTGGAATCATGGCGGACGTGTTGTCCCTTTGATGAGAAATTCTCATCAATGGCCTGTATAAGAGCATGAATGTGACTTGGTTATTGATGGGTGTACACCACAGATTAAAATACTTGTGAAAATAACGGTTGATGTTATTTATTTTCAAGGGACGCTTTGAAAATAAATAAATAATAATAACTGTAATTATTCAAATTTTTTTTTAGGTTTTCTTAATTTATTTATTTAGGTTGATATTATTACTTCGAGGAACAATTAAATCTCAATGATAAATACAGCAAATCGTCAGGTATCTAGGAGAAGAATAAATCAATAAAAGAAGATAAATTGAATGAAGATATTCGATTGACTGAACAAAATTGACTGTAGATATTAAATATAATTGTAAATGTTGTTCGTTCAGGGTTTTTACATTGGGTTTTCCCCTGAACCATGAGTGAATACTGTACACTGAGAGAAATTTTAACTAAAAATTAAAATCATGGTTGAATAGAAATTACTATAGTACTTTGTAATTTTTGTTTTAATTCTGGGACTGGCCGCGAGAGTTGGAATTCTACAATAAAATTATGTAAAATGTGTAAAATGTCAAAAAATTGCTAGGTTACTTCAAGCCTCTATACATCGTTATCCATTGCAGATAGACATGGGGTTGAGTGAAGTTTATTATTGAAAATTCAATTCTAAACAATTTATGAAGAATAACTTTTTTTGATTAATCTCTTAGATTATGAGTTATGAGTTAATTAAATAAAGAACATACATGTTTAGTGAAAACAATAAAAATTATTATATGTTTGAATGAAAAATACTGCACAATTTAATAAATATTCTTATATATATAATAAAAATTATCATGTAGACATATAAAAGTTAGCATAGACTTAAATATTTTTTACTATATAGCTTTATAACACAAAGATGGCCGACCGATTGAACAAATGATTAAACTGTCATGTAATTTCAAGCATTTCTACAGCCTTATCTGTTGAAGCTAGGTATGGGGTTAAGCGAGGTTTATTATTGCTTATTTATTTTTAAACAATTTATCAAGAATAACTTTTTTCTATTTAACAATTAGTTTTCGAGTTTTGAGCGTGTAAACAGAAAAGAAAAAATGTTGCCGGGAATTGATTGATATTCTCCGTGAATCTAGCACAAACTGCCGAACTTAACACAAAAAATGTCCAACTTTTAAATAAAATTTATAATAAAATTTAGTAAATTCTAAAACCGGTAGTGGGTAAATTCTCAGTCTGCTAGAATTTACTTGTGAGTGTCGTGAATTTAGTCATTTTTTTAAACAGAAATTACAATAAAATTGTGTAAATTTTATGGCTTAGTATTGTATATAGTCAATGGCCAGATTTTTTACATAATTTTATTGTAAAAATTATCTATCAATATACGAATAATTCTTATAAATGACGGGGGAACGCAGTTTTTACTATTTATTTTGTAATTTTTTCTTTTACATTTGTAATTCTTAGTTAATATTTCTCTCAGTGTACAACATCTTAGGATAACTCGAGAATCCCCAGTGGTCAAGGATCTGATTGATACAATCGGATTGTTGAACATTCTTGAGCTGTAGGTTACGGATTGTCGGGACGACAATCTTCATTGGGCGGAGAGTAGTGTTACGAATATGAAGTTGATCGCTCCCTCCTCCCTTATGATAGACAGAGGCAGACAATAGAATTAGTTAAGAACAAATGACGGGAAAGAGATGAGAGAAAGAGTTAAGTTGGCAGTTGCAATAGAATAGCAAATGAATAAAGACCTATTAATTTAAATAGAAAAGAGATATCTTTTATTTTAACCCTAAAACGTAACAATATATTGTTTTATATTTAAAAATATATTTTGCATTGAGAAAGTACAAAAATTGATATGATAAAAGTTAAACAAAAAAGAATTTGAAAAAAATTAAATTGAAAAATATCAATAATAAAAATAAATAAATATGACTGAATAAATAAATAATAATAAAAAAAAAAAAAATTGGTTTCATTTAATTGATTTCAATAAAAAATCTAAATTTTTTTTTTTTTTTACCATATTGCCGTCCATTTTACCATATTTTCTCCTACTTTATACCATATTGCTGTTTTCAGAGTTGGCAACGCTGCGTGTTGCAGTATTGCACGTATTGCAGATCAGTTAGATAGCAACAGATAGCAAGTTTACACACCACGTGGCAATAGACTTGATAAGGTATGTAAGGTTAAATACTATTTTATTCCATTCGCCTGCATTAGAAAAAAGACATAAAGTGCAATCAATTTAGATCAAGTTTTTTCCATTAAATTTTTAAAATTTAATATTTGCCAGTATAATAACTGATTGTGATTTTTCTTTTTTTTTTTAAGTTAACCAAAAATAAAAAATGGGGATTAATTCAAATGGGATGAATGTAAAGAGTGCAGATTTAATTCCTTCCGATTGGCATGAAGAGTTCATTACATTTTTAAAAAAAGAAGTAAGTTTTGTATTATGTAGCTACGGTAATTGTCTATTGTAAATTGAATAAAATAATGATTTATTAATTTTTTTATATATAGGATGAGTTATTAGAACCACCTTTAGATGATAAAGTAATAGAATCTATGGAAATGAAGTATGATGATTATTATGATTATGGACAAGATGATTCTGAAAATGATGACGATGATTCTGATGATAAAGATGAAAATGATTATGATGATACCGATGATGATGATGATGATAATGATAATGATGAAGTTTACAATAAATATAAAAAACGACAAAGGGCACAGTATTATTTGCGTATGATTCGCACGAGTCCTCTATTTGCTAGTCAACCACGACTCGAAAGAAGTAAGAAAATACCAACACTATAATTTGTAATGATAAAAACAAAATTTTGTATTACTCTAAATATACTAATAAAAATATTTAATTATTTTTTCAGTATGTAAAGATTGGAAGAACGATGTTCTTTCTTCATCCTTTAGAAAATATACATTTCGAAGCAATGAAAATGATTCAGTTGATGAAATACATGAAAAAACAAATGATATAAAGTACCTAATTAATCTCTGTGGAAGTCATTTGACAAGTCTAGATTTATCAACTTATCCTACTTCTCAATTAATGCCAATGATCAATGCTAATTGTCCAAATCTTTGGAACGTCGCATTAGAATTTGAAGAAATAATGAGTCAAGATTTTGAAAATTGTTTTTCTAATATGTCTAAGCTTGAAGTGCTGTCAATTGAATGGGAATGTAAAAATTCAACTTTACCAATGACTTTAGCCAAGTCATTAGAACAAATTGGTAAAACTTTGACAAATTTAGAACTTTCATGTTACTTACTACAAGGAAATGATATTTTCTCACCAGATTCATTGGCTTCAGTATGTTTAAATTTTTAATAAATATTACATTACAATAAAAAAATGTTATTAAATTTTTAATAAATTATTTATTCATTTTTTAGGTATGTCCACGGCTCACTGCTTTGAGATGTTTAAAAATATGGAAATTTGGACTAAGTCAACTATTAATCCAGTCGATAAGTGAAATAAAAAATTTGCGTGATCTATCATTAAAGTCTCGTTGGCCAAAAAATCATCCAATGTTTGATACAAGAATCAATATGTATCCAATTGGAAATATGAAAAATCTATGGAGTTTACATATTGATTGTGATGGAAAGAGGTAATTTTAAAATTTTGACAACTTAGTAGCACTGATATAAGCAATTAATAATTTAGAACAATTACATGATTTTGATCTTGGTTTAACTTTTAGTTCTTTTGATCCGCGATCAGCAAAAAATGAATTTATCACTGATGAATCAATTCAATGTTTATTTAATCAAGAATTGGAAACGCTGAATATATCAAATTGCATTAATGTTACTGATAAATCAGTACTTAAACTTGTGGAAAATTTACCAAATTTGAGATCTTTATATGTTAAAAATACAAAGGTAACTCGTCCAGCTGTCGAAGAAATATATAAATTAACAAAACAACGTGAAAAACCAGTAAAAGTACATCATTCTTTTAAAAATAATGATTGATTATTTTCAAACCATTAGTGGAATTAAATAATGTTTTTTTTTCTTTTTGAGTCTAGAGTTAAATAAATAAGAAAAATGTTATTATATTAATTTAATAAACAACAAAAAACAGTTTTAGTTTTAATATTTACTTGCAATTAATTAATATTTTCATTCATTCTTTATTTCTTTCCCTAAAACAAATTTTAAATAACAAAATTAATATATATTTCTATTTTTTTTATCGAATTAATAATAATGAATAATTTTTACGTTGCATTCACTAGCTATAGTTGACATTGACGAAAGTCAATATGCTAAATATATAGTACCTAGATTATAATGATGGAATGAAACCAGCATTACCGACTACTTGCTAGCTAGCTAGTGTACTATGTTGGTTTGTGAGTGACACAGTTATTTAGCTTATTAATTTATAAATATCAAATATTTATTATAATATTGGTTTTTAAATAATAAAAAATGATTAAAGCTCCAAATCGATTTGAAAACTTAAAATAAAAAAGTGAATAATTATTAATTAAATAATAGAATGATTTAGGTTTTAAAACCTGAAAATTAAAAAAAAAATGATTTGTTCATTTTTCACGAAGAAATATATTTTTTTTTTTTTCAATAAATATGTTCATAATACGTTAGAAAATGTTATACATTATTATCTCAATTAATCATTAATAATCATCAACGTTTATAAAATGGATCCATTACAAAGATTTTTTAATTAATTAATCAATTCATCAATAAGTTTATTGTTTCTGAATCTGATACTCACTTTTGTAGTTCTAAATATGACGATTCTAAATCAGTTGACAGATATGTTTCGGTGGAGATACAAATTCATGCATTCATAATAATCCTCTACAAGCAAAGTGTGAAATATCAATGAATAATAGAAAAGCAGAAACTAAAGAATACAAAGCCGGTAAATTTCTAGAAAAAATTTTATATAAAAAATATATAAATGAAAGATCAGCCTTAAGACTGAAGTGAAAAATCAGCTGATGTTATCATTCACGTGGGTTAAAAATTATTTCATGCCATCAAAGGCATTTTGAGAGCACGCAGTCCTATTTTTTTTGCAATGTTTGATCATGAACTACTTGCCAATGGAACTACTTGCTGCTGCTGAAAAATATCAGGTGGCTTGTCTTGAAAAAGTTTCTGAAGAATCAGTTTGCGAAACAATAAATTTTGATAATGTTGCAAGTACACTTGTTTGTTCTGATAGATATAATCTCAAAAAATGGACTATAAAATATTTAGAATTTATAAAAAAAAATTTACAAGCTGTTATGTCAAATAATTTATTTTTTTTTTACGGGTGTTATTGAGCACTTGCTGAGGCATCAGGTTTTGTAAGATTTCTCTCATCTCAAGGTTGTAAACCATTGAAGAAAGAAAATTAAAGGTGCAAGAAAATTTAAATAATAATTATTTTTATCTTTTTTTTAAAAAAATTCATATTACAGTTTTGGAAGTAGTGAATTATTGAATAAAAAAATTTAATCAAACCACAAACGTTTACTGTATTCAATAAAACACTATGCATAGATGTGTGTTAAATTAATTTCCAGTTAAAAATATATTATTAAAATAAGCTGTTTTTGTAATAATCAATCATTAATTTTATTATTAAATAAAAAACCAATTATGATGAATAAATTCCTTATATAAATTTGTATTTTGTTCTTAAGGTTGTTTGTAAAAGACATCGTCGAACCAATATTTGTAGTTTGAGGGGCCCGTTTATCGTAACGCTATATTTCATGCCCGGGTACCCAAAATTTTGTTGCGCTTCTGTCTCAAAAACCGGCTTTTAAGTGTGTCCGTGCATATACAGACAGACACTAACACAACTGCTAGCAAGCAAGTACAGTACACAGCTACATTATATGCTTGTGTGTGTCACGTCTGTGCGCATCACTTGCCGCGAGAAAGCAAATATTTTTTTTTTTAAAACTTGAATAACTTTTAAAATCCGTGGCAAACATAACTTATTTTTTCAAATTATATTCGTTTTTTTCTTATCTACAATTTGATAGAAAAAAAAAAGTTTTCGAGTAGACAACGAATCTACTATATGCTGTTTAAGAAAAAAAAAATTGTTTCGCACTATTCTCGTGTATAAAAGTTGTCAACTTTGACATTCATTATCTATAAAAAGCCGAGGCAAAAAAAATTGAAATAAATTGTCAAGATAGATAATTATTTTATTTAAAAAATAAGCCTAATTAAAAAAAAATTAGCGTGTTGCGAGTACGCGCGGGGGAAGTGAAACTTCTTTCAGAGTAATGTCACGCTGAATATTAATAATAATAATAATAATAATAATATTAATACTGACAATAATATTCAAATATAAATATTATTAGTTAATAATAATTATTAGTATTTATATTTCGAATATTATTATTATAAATTTTATTATTTATATCGTCACATTAATGGAAAAAGGGCGTAAGTGCCATTTTTAGGAATTTTTTTTTTCTAAAAGAAAAAGGGCGTGAGTGCGAATTTATAAATTTTCGGGCTTTGCATCCAATTTTAAGGCTTAAAGAAAAAAAAAAAAGGAACGCAGTTTTTACTATTCGCTTTGTAATTTTTTCTTATACGTCTGTAATTTTTAGTTAAAATTTCTCTCAGTGTATATAACCATAGTATAAATAAAATAATAATTTCAAAAATATCATCGATAATAATAATATCAATATAATATTAGTAATAATAACAATAATATTATCGATTTATAATAATATCAGTAATATTAATAATATGAATAATAATATTGACAATAACATTCATATATAAATATTGATAATTATTAGTATTGATATTCAAAATATTATTATTATAGATATTATTATTGATATTAATACTATTGTGAATAATTGGTAATATTATCAAAATTATTGTTGTTATAATTATCATTTATATATATTTATAATAATTTTATTGTTATTATAGTAATGATTCTTTAAACCCGCGAGATAACTATTGCTTGATACGTTCAAATGAATTTTTTTTAAAAATCAATTATTTAAGTATTAAACTCAGTTGAACTGTTTAATAATATTTAAATAAATAAACAAACAAAAAGTCGCACACGCATACACACATAGAAGCTGACGCTCACTGACGCTCCGAGTTTATACGCTATATATAGTGCATGTATAATGCTTGCCGGTATAGCAGAGAGTATAGTAGAAAGTATACGGGAGAGTAAACGCGAGAATAAACGCCAGAATATACGCCAGAGTATACGCGAGCGCGTAACGCTAGCAGGGCCTCGAATTTTTTTGCTACCCTCCGTAAAGAAGTTTCACTTCAAAAAATCGAGTAGAAACTCAAATATTTACAAACAACCTTAAATAAAAAATTAGTCAATAAATTCTGTAAATAATTATTCAATTATAAAAAAAACAAACAAGTAGGATACACGTGAGCAATATCCCTATTATGTATATATAATTTTTCTAATAATGTGTATAATGTTTTTATGAATCATAGTATTTATTTATTATCAAAGATTAATTACAACATACAAAAGCATTTTCAAGTTTCTAGATAAACTTTATCAGATTTTTTTTTTAAATAGTTACTTTTATCATTTTTTATGATTTATTATCTTAACTAATACATGCTTTGATTTAAAATATATTTATATAAAATATTTCAACAATTTATCCAGTTGTTCTTGTATTTATCTATCAACTTGATTAATTTATCAAAACGTGTATTCACTGTAAAACGTAAATTGTTACATTATATTATAAAATTAATAATCAATAATAATAATAAATTTGTCCAAAGTTACACTTGTTTTTTTTTTAATTTTTTAAGTTTAATTTTATAACTTGGTGTAATTAATTAATCAAAAAAAATGACGAATGTATTTTTCTTTAAATTTTTCAAGTTAAATGAAAATTAAATAATTTATCTTTAACTCTTATCATTGTTTATATCGGATATAAAATTTTTTTTATACAAAATTTTATAATGAGAATGTATTACATATATTTTTTAATTATTTCAGTAAATATAGATAAACAATTCCAATCAAATGATGGAGTTTTAAAATATATATCCCCACATGCAAGAAAATATTAAAATCAATGATTAAAATCAATCCATATTTGTATTTTTTTTTTTTTATAAAAAAAAATACAAATATGGATTGATTTTAATCCCAGTAAAAAACTTTATAAATGTAAATTTTTTTTTTTTTTTTTCTCATTACATTTTTCATGATGTTCAAGTAAGTTTAATTCATTTAATTTATTGAAATATCAATTTTTTTTCTTACGGTCAATACCCTCAAGACGGTTTAATAATTGCAATAAAAATAAGAGAGATAGCTTGAAAAAAAAAAAAATAGAAAAAATAACTATTTTCATAAATGAAATAATATTTTAGAAATTCAATTGAGTATACATAATGTAATAAGGTTTTGAATTCTGAGAATGTTTGAAAAATTCCATAGGAAAATATGAGTGTGTTACCAAAATGGACAGTTACTGATTCAATGCGTATATCAATGATGAGTCATTGATGACAATAAAAAAAGATAAAATATTTGGTAAAGGAAATTTAGATATGTTAGTGAAAAAAGTACGTTCAAATAGTAAAATAACAGCTGTATTTACAAGCATGAATTTTTTAAGACCAATACAAGTTAAAGATTTACAATTACAGGAACTTTTTGGTGTACCAGTTTATGATATAAATATTCAATTATAATACAAATATTTCGTGTACATGCTAAAACAACTGAAGCAAAATTACAAGTTGCATTAACTGAATTACCATATATTTAGACAAAATTAAATTGACTGCTGAAGATAGTGGTGGTATAGAATAAATTTATCTGAAAGTCGTAGAATGATATTACACAGTAGAGAATAAAAATTAAAATTCATTGAAAAACTAAAGGAACATGAAAATTAATAAGACAATTGTCTATGTTAACATAGAAAAATCTTGATATTCCATCAGTTGATGTTGTTGGTTATACAAATGATGGTAAAACTTGTTTAATAAAGCTCTAACTGGTGATGCATTATTAACACCTGTTACCCGTAGTCCGTACATATATTATGTGAACTAACAGTACAAGTGAGTGTACCTACTGATATATGGGGTGGTAGCAGCCTGTTGCAGTCGTTGCAGTATTGCAGTGTTGCACGTTGCAGTTCAGTTGGATAGCAACAGATAGCAGATATATCTTTGTATCTTATACGTGTAAATACCATGTAAGATAACGATTTATATCAATGGTTTCATACAAAAGCAATCTTGCCAATGCGTCTCAACGCCTCCAATGAATAAAAGTGGAAACAATTTCGTGCTACAATTTTTTTTATTCGATAAATACATGTAATTTATTTATTGAATAAATAAAAAATTCCAAAATTAGTAGTTATGAAAGATGTAGCTAAGGAATTAATGTTGCTTAAAAAGAATTTCTTTTGGCAAACGTATTTGTAGCTCCATATTTTCCATATAGCTACTATTTTTCCTCAGGATTTTATTTATTTAAAAAATTAGTTATTTAAAATTATTAAAGCAACATAATTCCTAAAACATACTTTTGGTAACATTAATTTCTTAGTTACATCTTACATTGTGCTTTTCCTTGACATTTTAATTTATTTAATAAAATACATGCATTTTATTTTTAAATAATAAAAACTTCAGCAATAGTAGCTATGAAGATGTAGCTAAGTGAATTTCAGTATTGCAAAGAAAATCTTTTTCAAGCACATTAATTCCTTAGCAATTTCTTAGCTACTGCTTTTCTTGAAATTTCCATCTTTGTACAAACTGACATGTATATATTATTTATTTAATAAATAGAAAATGTCCGAGGAAAAAACAGTAGCTCAGGAAAAGATGTAGCTAAGGAATTGATGTCGCTAAATAAATTAAGTTTCAAGCAACATTAATATATTTTAAAACTGGTTTTCCTTGATATTATATATATTTATATAAATAAAATAAATTACATAAAATTATATGTCGAGCAATAATAACTAATTGTCGAGTGACAGTCAATAAGAATGTTCAAAATGGCGTGAGGTCTTACAGTTTTAATTACAGTATCTTGCTAGTATCTTACTGTAAGTGTATGAAATCAAAAATCGCATTTACATCAATGATAGCAACAGATAGCAAGATACAGTCTTACAGGTAGATTACAAACCACGTGGCAATCGACTTCATAAGGTATGTAAGGTTAAACACTATTTTATTCACGTGCATCGGTAAAAAATCATACAAAAGCAATCAATTTACGGAGAAAAAAAAAAAAAAACGACAAAAAATTGTTGAGAAACAGTAGTGAAAATTGTTGTGCTGCACAGCAAAGTAGTGGCCGTAATTTAGAACTCTACAATATTTGTTCTGTCGATTGTGCAGTTTTTAATCATCCGGTAGAGTAATAATTGCCCTGCTGTTCAACAAACTTTGTTGTTTATAAACAGTTAGTTGAAAGTGATGGCTGACCGAAAAAAAAAAAATTGTAGCTGATATTTACCTGTAATTGTAGATGATTGTAATATATTTAGTTTTGTTTGTCAACTCCCTAATTAATTTTAGTTAATTAATGAATATTTGAAGTTGCCAGATAGCCGACAATTTATAATTTTTAAATGGCTGATTTTTTTTTTTTAATATTAATTAAAAACCATTGTACTATTCATACCCTTGCTAATCACTGTTAAGGTGTTACCCCCGCATATCTAGAGGCCTCTTGCGGATGGCATTTAGAAACATAATATTTCTATGAGTGCGAATGAGATGAAAAAGAAAGAGAAAATCTTGTTTCTCACTTCCACTTAAGTATTTAGACAAAGACAAAAATTTATTTTTATTTATTGTAAAATAAAAAGGTCTCAAAGCCCTATTAATTTTTATATCAAAAGTTTCCTTATTGTTTCCTCTAGCTCTATCTGCGTTTTTGATTGGTGATGGTAATCCCTTAATTAGTTCTTGCGTATGTACAGTGATAAAAAATGGCGACCAAATATCATGTTGGTGTTGGACAATGTTGAGGAGGCTTAATGTGTACAGTGAGGAAGCTAAAATGTGTAAAATGATAAGCAATAACATTTTTCAAATAACCAACAACTAAGTAAATATTTAATTAATATCTTATCAATTCATCATTATAATATTTAATAAAAAATAAATAAATCAAACTTCAATATTTGTTATTTTTTATATCACTGTACCCGCGCAAGCGCAAATACCAATTAACAGTGATTAGCAGAGGGATGAATAGTACAATAGTTTTTAATTAATATTTAAAAAAATAAAAATAATTGAACAATTACAATCGAAAAATAATGATGTACAAACGATTTGCTATCAAGTAAGCATCTTATTACTATAAAAATATCAGCCATTTGAAAATTATGAATTATTGGCTATCTGCAGGCAACTCCAAATATTCATTAATTAATTAAAATTAATGAGGGGGTTGACAAATAAAACTAAATATATTACAATCATCTACAATCAGCTACAATCATTGTTTTTTTGTCGGCCCATTACTTGTCGGCTAACTGTTAATGAACAACTTTGTCATGCTTCAAACAAAAATTGATAAACATACAACAAAATTTGTTGTGCTCCCAAAAAAAATTGTTGTATTTAGTTTAATAATTTTTATTATTCTACATAACGAAAATTCTAAAACCATATTAAATTTTTTTTTTTTTAAAAAAAGTTCTGTTATTTATCTATTTGCTCAGCCTACTGCGCGTATGCGTGGTCATGATGCGCGAAAAAAAAGTCAAGGACGCTGCCATACGAAGGCACACGACCAAAACCGAGTCTTACCGATAACACCCAAAACTAAGGAAGCCGGGTGGGGACAAAACGCCCTTCATTGTTCAGCACGGTAAAATTTGCGAAATTTGCCTTGAAACTGGATAACATTTATTGAGCAACACAACAAATATTATGGAAGGGAAAAATTGTTGTGCGGCTAAATGAAATTTGTTCAACGATATAATAAAATTTGTTGCAGCACAAAAAACTTTGTTAAACGATACAACAATTATTGTTGCAGCACAACAAAAAGTGACAGAATAGGATTTCGCCTCTAGTTTTTCGTGCTGTCAGAACAATTTGAGTCGTTTTTTTTTCTTCGTAATATTGATTTATATCAAGTTTTTTCCATTAAATTTTTGAAATTTAATATTTTCCAGTATCATAATTCATTGTGATTTTTCTTTTTTTTTTTTTAAGTTGAACGAAAATTAAAAATGGAGACTGATTCAAATGAGATAAATATGGAGAGTTCAGATTTAATTCCTTCCGAATGGCATGAAAAATTCCTTACATTATTAAAAGAAGAAGTAAGTTTTGAATTATATATTATATTTTTATATAGCTATACTGTAATTATTTATCGTTATTTAAATTTAAAAATAAATTATTCATTTTTTTCTTATATAGAAGGAGTTAGAAATAGCTGAAAATAAAGAATTATATGGATCTAGTGATTTTGAAGATAATAATAATAACGACAATGATACCAATGATGATGACGATGATGATAAAGATGAAACTGATTATGATAATACCGGTAATAATGATGATGATACTGACTCTATCGATAAATATACAAAAAAAGAACAAGAACAGTGTGATTTGCGTAAGATACGCGTGGGTCCTCTGTTTGCTAGTCAACCACGGCTCGAAAAAAGTAAGAAAATAACAACACTATAATTTTAATGATATAATAATATAATTTTGTATTATACTCTTAATAGTAAATATACTAATGAAAATATTTAATTCATTTTTCAGTATGTAAAGATGAGAAGAACGAATTTCTTTCTAGCTGCTTTACAAATTATAAACTTCAGAGCAATGAAAATAATTCGGTTGATGAAATACATGAAAAAACAAATGATCTAAAGTACTTACTGAATCTCTGTGGATTTAATTTAACATGTTTAGATTTATCATGTTATCCTACTTCTCAATTAATGCCAATAATCAATGCCAATTGTCCGAATCTTTGGAGCCTTGCATTAGGATTCAGAGAAATAACAAGTCAAGATTTTGAAAATTGTTTTTCTAATATGTCGCACGTTCAAAGGCTGACGATTGACTGGGAATGTAAAAATTCAACTCTACCAATGACTTTAGCCAAGTCATTAGAACAAATTAGTGGAACCTTGAAAAGTTTGGAACTTTCATGTTATTTACAAGGAAATGATATTTTCTCTCCAGATTCACTGGCTTCGGTAAATTCGAATTTGTAATATAATAAATATTATATTACAATAACAAATGTTATCCATTTTTGATAAATTATTCATTTTTTTTTCAGGTATTTCCTCGGCTAATTGCTTTGAAACGTTTAAAAATAAGTAAATTTGGACTAAGTCAACTATTAATTCAGTCAATAAGTGAAATAAAAAAATTGAATAATCTACAATTATTTTTTCATTGGCCAAAAAATCATCCAATGTTTGATACAAGAATCAATATGTATCCAATTGGGAATTTGAAAAATCTCTCGTCTTTATGGATTGATTGTGATTATGGCGTGACAGATGAACTTTTGATTAATATTTGTAATAATAATAGAAAATTAAACAGTTTACATATAACTGGCACAAATATAACTGATATTGGTATGAGTGCAATTAATAATTTAAAACAATTGTATTTTTTGAATCTTAGTTCAACTTCTGGTTTTTGCTTTCCGCGATCAGGAAAAAATGAATTTATCACTGATGAATCAATTCAATGTTTATTTAATAAAAGATTGACATGGCTGAATATATCAGATTGCATCAATATCACTGATAAATCAGTACTTAAACTTGTTGAAAATTTGCCAAATTTAGCAGATTTATCTATCAAAAATACAAAGGTAACTCGTGAAGCTGTCGAAAAAATATGTGAATCAAGAAAACAACGTAATGAATTGATAGACATACATTATTCTTCTAAAAATGATGATTGATCACTTTCAAATTATTAGTAAAATCAAATAATGTTTTTTTTTTTTTTTTTTGAGTCTAGAGTTAGATAAATATTAAAATTATTATTTAAATCTAATGAAAAACAATAAAAACAGTTTTACTTGCAATCAATTTATTTTCGTTTGTTATTTCTCGACCTGAAAATAATTTAAAATAATAAAAATAATATATTTCTATTATTTGTTATCTAATTGATTATTATAAATAATTTTCATATAATAAATAAAACTGTCAAAAATTAACAAATTAAAGTGTTAAAAATAGTATTAATTTTATTTATTTATATTTTAATATCGTTTATTTATGAATTTATCATAGCAAATGATCGTTTTACATTAGTTTGACATTGCTTGTTAATTGTTATTGAGGCATCACGTTTTCCAATATTTCTTTCATCTCAAGTTTGTAAACCATTGAAAAATGTAAATTAAAGGTGCAAGAAAATTTAAATAATAATTATTTTCACTTTTTTTTTTAAATTCATATTATAGTTTTGGTAGTAGTGAAATATGAAATGAAAAAATTTAATCAAACCACAAACATTTACTGTATTGAATAACACACTATACATAGATGTGTGTTAGATTAATTCTCGATTAAGAGCAGCGATTCAAAAAGCTGGTTTTTTTATTATTAAATAAAAAACAAATTATGATGAATAAATTCCTTGTATAAATTTGTATTTTTTTCTTAAATAAAAAATTAATCAATAAATTCTATAAATAATTATTCAATTTTTATTCTTACATAAGAAAAAGACATGAGAAAAAAATTATAGAAAGGTAAAAGGTATATTCATTGTTATCATATGACACTTGTGAATAAATTTCAAAATAATAACAATAATAAAGCCACTAGTTTTTTTTAAGATAATTGATGTCAAAGTTGACAACTTTAACACACAAGGATATGGATAGAACACACATTTACGCTTGTAATTAAGATTGCTTACAAGGGACATAGTCGTACTATTATTTAGGCTTGGAGGACTCGTATATCCCCGAGTGGAAATTTAGTTAAGGTTCGGATCAGAACCGGATCAGGGAACCTGATTTTAAATCAGAACCGGATCAGGAATCCTGTTCAGGAACGGATCAGAATGTAACGCTCTTTTTTAGGATTCTGATCAGAACCGGATCAGGAAACCTGGCCAGATTGTAGGGTTAGAGCCAGGATACCTGAACAGGAATGGATCAGTATTCCTGACTAGAATATAACCAGGAATCCTGTTCGGGAACGAATCAGAATGTAACGCTTTTTTTTAGGATTCTGATCAGAATCGGATCAGGAAACCTGACCAGGATACCTGATCAGGAATGGAACAGGATTCCTGATCTGAAACGGATCAAGTAATTCTAAAAAAAAATTAATTTTTATTATTTGATGTTTTGTAAATCGGCTAACTAATTTACTATAGCAATGTTAATGATGAAACAGGTTGAATGATAAGATTTTATATACCTAACATAACTTAAATTACCTAACCACTAGCGGGACGCGAACTCGGATCGTTCAGATTACAACTACGGGCCTTAAGACGCGCGGCCATGCCGTCTATCGATGATCGGATGCGATTTTTTGCTTTCATAAATTACATCAGCTAAAAAAAACTTGAATTAGAATTTGCGACGTAAATTTAACGTAAAAATAAAATATAACAATTTGTTAAATTGTCCCTTGTCATTTTGTTTTAGAATTAAAATTAAAATTAAATCCAAAAAATATTTTTCCTGATAATATCCTGGTCAGAATCTGTTCAGGAAACCTTATTCAGGATACGTTCAGGTTTCCTGTTCCTTTCCTGAACAGGAAAACTGAATAAAAAAAATTAATTTATTTGATAAATTTTTCCTGATAGTATCCTGGTCAGAATCTGTTCAGGAAACCTTATTCAGGATACGTCAAGGTTTCCTGTTCCTTTCCTGAACAGGATTGGATAAGGTTACCTGACTTAAGGAAATCGTAAGGTGTCCTGACCAGGTTCGTGTCAGGAATGAGTCAGGTTCCCTGAATAAGGAATCCTGATCCGTTTCTGATCAGGGTTTGAGGTCAAATAGGGCATCCTGAAAATTTTTCCACTCGGGCCACTACGTTTATTTTGTGGCCCCTCTTTAAAAATTTTGTTACGCTTTTGCCTTAAAAATCGTAGTGTGTGTGTAAACAGATAGGCACCAATACTATTCCAGCAAGCGAAACGGAAATCGTGAGAGATATTAGAAGCTTTACGTATATCGACCGTTGTAATTACCTTCATGCCTTGTTTCTTCCATTTTTCTCCCTTTCCACTTGCTCTACGCGCAGATTTGTTGGAAATACGGTTTTTGCGCAAGCCAGTTTGAGCATGGAAAGGGAGAAAAATGGAAGGGGCAAGTTGTGGAGGTGGTATTTCTGGCGGTCGACCGCCGTGAAAGAAAACTCCTACTGTATTTTTTTATATACTACCACTACTACAGTGCATCATTGTGTATGTCACGTTGGTGTATAACACCCCGCTTGGCAAGTGAAAAGTAAAAAAGGAGAAGAGAGCCATATATGTAGTACTACTATATTGCTAACATCCTATCTTCCCAATAAGTGGAATCGGTAAGAAATATGCGCAAATTTCGTTTAGAAAGTCGAGTAGGAAAGCGTAGGGAGGGTTCGGATTAACTCGACAACTCACTAACTGACCAACACTATTTTCACTTTCTCACGTATATTAAATAAATGAAATAAAATATTTTAGAATAATTGAAATAACTAAATGAAAAAAAAAAAATGAATAAAAAAAATTATTTTACTTTATTCAATATTTAGTATTCAAATAATATAATTATTCGTAGGTACATTTAAATATATATGTATACATATATATACAATATACATATATATATGTATACATTGTGTTGGTGAGTAGTCGAGTTAATCCGAACCCTCCCTACGCTCCCTACTCTTTCTCATTTTTTACTGCTCTGAAAAAAGAAGGAAATATCGTCGACGCTCTTGCCTTCATAGACACAAAGCGGCCATATTAGCAATATAGTAGTATTACATATATGAAGAGAGCAGTGTTGCCGGATCGCAATTCTCTCATGTCCTCTCGTTGCGAGAAAGACGAAAATTTCAAAATTTAACATTAAATAACTTTAAAAATCAACGTCAGAAAAAATTCAAATTTTTTTATCGTATTCGTCTTGTCGAGCACTACAATTTGATAGTAATTTGAAAATTTTTTAGTGAAAAACGAACTCGTTAAAAATAAAAATGTACGGTATATCAACTTATAGTCCTATCCTCGCGTATAAAAGTTGTCAACTTTGACATTAATTATCTCAAAAAAACGACGTCAGAAAAAATTGAAAAAAATTGAGAGTATAGATATTTATTTCATTTGAAAAAAGAGCCAAAAAAAAAAAAATTGAGCGACGATTTAATTATTTATAAGCAACCTTAAAAAATACATATTTTCCATTAAATAATTTTTTTTTTATAATAATCAGTTAACGCGTTAAAAAATAAAAACTAAAATTTTTTTTTTGAAAAAAAATACTTTTTTTTAAATATATAACTTGTGATAACTTTCTTAAAAATAAATAAATCAACTTGAAAATTCGACTGTAGCTTTATAATAATCTATACCAACAGCATTATTGAAAAAATTCTTTATTTATATTGTTTAATTTTTTTTATTTATTGTTTCTTGTCGACGGAAAAATTCGATGTGTCTAACTTCAAACGAAAAAAGAGTCGGAGAAATTTTTAAATTGAATAACTTGTCAGTGACAATATTGTGTAGCAGTATACCAGGAAGTTTTATACAAATTTTCAGGTATTTTTATTAATTATTTACTGAGTTATTAATTTAACAACAAATTGCGCATCTATCGTTTGTATTTTATGAATATACAAACGCGCGCGAGCATACGCGTTTACGCGGCAGAGGGGGTAACGATCAAGCATATATAGCCTTAACGGCGGCTTGCAATTTGATGTTAAATTAATAAATTAATAAATCTATATTAATAAATTAATATATTATATTAACACAAAAATATGCCAAAGTTCCATGTTTATCAGAATTTATTTAAAATATTTCATTAATAATTTTTATTTTTTGCGTTTTCAAATTTAATTGAAATACATGTTATTTAACTATTTGGATTATATATAACTATCATAATGTAATATTTTCAAAAATTATTTTTAGAATTTAAAAATCATCATTTCAATTGGTAGTTGATGATGAGTTCATATACTCTGATAAATCAATTGGATAAATTTTTAAGGCGATATAGCCACCTGATGATCCATCAGGTTGTCCTTTGTGAAATAATTCAATTCCAGCAAGTGGTACACTGTAATTAGGAGCAACTTCTAAAAGATCAAAATATGGAATCGTTGTTTGTCCTGCATCTTTTAATAAATCTGATGATCTTATTCGGATAAAAGAATTTTCTTTCGAGTCATAAGTATTTGATTGAAATTTCAATGGATCATCAGGTTGATTTAACATAATTTCAGTTCTAAAATGTAAAAATCAGTAATCACATTCAAATACATAGAACAGACAACAAATTTAATTTAAAATAATGTTTATTATTAAATATTTAATAAATAAATTTTATTTACCCTTTAGCTGGCACTTTACTTAACACTTTATCACTAATGTTTCCATATTGGTAAGAAAATGCAACATAATGAGCATTAATTTCGAAACACTTTTTATCTGGATGACGATTGAATCTAACACCTAGAAGTCCAAATAAAAATTGTATTTTTAATTTTTTTTTTCTCTTATAACCATAGATTTTTTACCTACCAGCTAACAAGCTTTTTCCATCAAGTATAAATTTATTTAAACATATTTCATCTGCATGACCTTCTTGAACTGACTGGAAATCTTCATCTCGTTTTAATATAAGTCTTCTTCCATTCGGATAAATAGCCACACGAGGAAAATGATTTTCATATTCAAATTCCGGTAATGGCACCCATCTCTCAGTCAATTTATCAATTTTTCCAAATGGCAAAAGGTTAGCTTCTCGAAGTTGAATATGAATCATTCTATCCGTTGCAACAAGTCTTGCACCAGTTGCTACCCTGTAATTTAAATTAAATTTATAAAAAAAAAAGTTCAAAATTCCAACATCAACCAACAATATTCTTTGAATTCTTCAAGACGTATACTCACTTGTCAACACTTGTTTCAGACCATAAAAAACTGAATGCTCGAATCGTTGTGCTGTTAGTATAAATATTTCCATCGACACATTGGCAAAGACAAGGATGACATGAAGTTGCAGTCGTAAATGTGGTTTTATGTTGAAACCACTCATATGTATCAAAATTACATGGACGATTTGTGTCACCAAAATCTGTCGTTGTTTGTCTCACATTTTTCATCCAATAATAATGTCTACTACTCGAATTGTCATTTGTATTCTATCATAAATTATTCATTGAACTTTTAATGGTCATTGTATACTTGTTTTTGAAATAATTTTATAATATTGCAATTAACTTACTCTTCGACAAACATGATATCTGACTCCGTTTCCTCCACAATTGCTGATCAAACCAGGACAACTATCATGATGATCACCACGGTTGCAATTTTTACCATTCCATTTGCATATGTGTGAATTACGTGGAATAAGATCACATCTGCTTTGGCAATTCGGGTCAAGTAAATCTTGATTTACCACAAAGTAATATACGAAATTTTCAAAAGCAGCAAAAATTTTATTGCCTTGATAGAAAAAAAAAATATATATTTATTTATTTTATTTGCTAAAAATATTTAATGTATAAAATATAATTTTTTGCTAAAATTTAAACAGACTTATGATTTCTTCAGTCTCACCTTTTAAATTACAACGTCGAATATAATTTCTGGTTTTCATTAATTTATCTTTGAATAACTCTGTATATTCATTGATGGTATCTATTTTATCATTTTTCAAAACTTCTATTTCATCTGTATAATTGAAATTCGATTCATTAGTTTTTAATATATATGCAACTGTCATTGCAGCGAATCCTTGAACTTCTGCATAAATGATTAGACTGTATATTGAAAATAATTGATATTGAGGTGACATTTCCACATCACAAATCGCACTATTATTAAACTGCAATAAATATTTAAATTTTATAAATAAATAAATTCAAAATATAGTATTATTAAATTAAAAATATTACCTGTAAAAATTGATGGAATTGTTTCAAAAAATTAATACTATGTAGTGCTGTTTTTGAAAAAAATATTTCATGTAAATTAAATAGGGTCGTTAATGGATAGTCATCATCAAGTGATATCATTTTATTCATGCTAGCACTATATCTTGATAACGCTATACTCATTTTGTATAAAAAATTAATTTTATCAGTATAATCAATTATGTCTTTATACTTGCTATAAAACTTTTCATCATATATATAATTTTGCAAATTAACATCAATTTCATGAGTTTTTAATTGCAGATTATTAATTATTTCTGGTATATGATGTGTTATTATATTTTTTTTATCATCTGCATTAAATGTCATAATAAAAATTGAGTCAACTGATTTTTTTGCATGATCACCTATTGATGTGGCTGGAGTTGATGATGAGACATTTGACATCATTAACAGCAACATCAGCATGACAAAAAAAAATTTGAGTTTCATTTTTGACAAGTGTTTTTAAAAATAAACGTCACTTTAAAAATAAAATGAATTAATTAAGTTAATATATAAAATATTTAATGCTTAAAAAAATATAAAATCAATTTATCAACATACCTTTGTATAAAAATGTTTTGTCTTGTTTGCCTCTGTTGTTTTATATATATGATCAAAATAATTTTGGGAGATGAATTATTTGTCTACAAATGGTATCAAAATGAGCCTCGAATTGAATAATGATGTTGGTTTCGATATAAATGTCGGACTGAAAAATATCACGAAGCACAGTGTCGACTTGAGTGACCTTCTCCCTGGCTTGAGGCACTTTAGGTGTGATTATTATTAAATTGTTAATGATAAAACTATTTTTACTTATGATGATAATGGCTGATGACTGATGTGGCGGTGAAACTGAAAGTTATTCGAATAAATTCAAAGTCATTACTTATTTTAATTAAATTTAAATAAAAATAAATAGTTTTTTTTTTTTTTTCAAATCGAAAATGTCTTCAAGAAAATTTGTGGATAACTTGTGAATTTTTTTTCGGTATTTAAATATATATGAGCTGTAAAAAAATATCGCTTTATTTTTTCGAAAAAAATTTATTTTAATTGCTATTGATAAAATTTATTGCAAGAAATAAAAAGAATTTTTTAAAAATAAAAAAAAAAAGTTATTCAAATTGGTGAGGTATTTTACAATGAGTAACAAAATTTTTTGATCATTTTTTAAAATTTATTTATTTATTTGACTTTCTGCCCCAGGCTTATAGTAGTAGCCTTCCAGAGCTGATAATGTAAACGATTCTATTTAAAAATTTATTATAATATGAAAGTATTTGAAACAAAAAAAAAAAATATAAAAATATATTATCAATCAAAAAAAAATATCCAAGGTTGGATGGAATCAGTTTTTTTATTTATTTATTTCATGAGTGGAATGCGGCATTATTTTTTTTTTTTAAATAAAATATAATGAGTAAAAATATTTTTTTTTAACGATATAAATGTTTTTTGATATTTTTTTTTAAAAACGAATGTTGTAATAAAACTGATTTTTTAATTTTTATAGTCGTGAATAGAATGCGACTTTATTTTTTTTAGAAATAAATAATATAAGCAAATAGAATATTTTTTTTTTTTATTGTCAAACTTGGCTTACACGTGCGAATAGATAACATTTTATTTTATTGTAGAACATGTGCAATATCCTTGCATTCCAAACAATAAAATGAAAATGAAAACGACATATTATTACTTTGAATATCATGTAAGTGTTTTATTTTATTGAAATATAAATCAATTTTTATTCTTTTTTTTCTTCCATATTTTTTTTTTGTTTACAAGGTCAACAAAGTTTTTAATCATTTTTAAAATTTAAAAATCATCATTCAAATCATCAATAAATAATAATGAGTTCATGTACTCAGATAAATCAATTGGATAAATTTTTAAGGCGATATAACCACCTGATGATCCATCAGGTTGTCCTTTGTGAAATAATTCAATTCCAGCAAGTGGTACACTGTATTTAGGAGCAACTTCTAAAAGATCAAAATATGGAATTGTTGTTTGTCCTGCATCTTTCAATAAATCTGATGATCTTATTCGGATAAAAGAATTTTCTTTAGAGTCATAAGAATGAGATTGAAATTTCAATGGATCATCAGGTCGATTTAAAATTATTTCAGTCCTAAAAAAAAAAGAGCTTATTGTATAAATGAATATTCAACAATAAGTTTATTATATAAATACACAGTTAAATATATTGCTTACATTGGTTCTTGCGTTTTATTTCCAGAATATTTTTCAATAGTAACATAGCCATATTGGTAACTAAACTTGCTATACTTTGCATCCAGTTCAAAACAACCCTTACCCAATTTCCGGTTAAATCGTACAGCTGAAAGTATAAAATTATAATTGAATTATTAAATTTGTTTTTTTATTATTTTTTTATTTTTACGTACCAGCCAACAAATGTTTATCGTCCAACATAAATGGATTTTGTTCAATATATGTCAATTTATTCAAACAGATTTTATCTTCTTCAACTATGCCAAAATCTCTACCTCGTTTCAACTTATATCTCGTTCCATTTGGGTAAATAGCCAGATAAGGGAAGAAATTTTTATATTCAAATATTGGTAGAGGTACCCATCTTTCACTTTTTTTATCGGTCTTTCCAAAAGGCAAAAGTTTAGCTTCTCGAAGTTGAATATGAATCATTCTATCCTTTGCAACAAGTCTTGCACCAGTTGCTACCCTGTAATTTATATTGAATTACAACATCAAACAAAATTACTTATCTAATTCTTCACGATATATTCTTACATATCAACACTTGTTGCAGACCATAGAAAACTGAATGCTCGAATTGTTTGACTATTAGTATGAATACGGTCATCTGTGCATTGACAAAGACAAGGATAACACTCTGTCGTATCGACAATCGTGATTTCCTTGAGAAACCATTCATATGTATCGAAATTACATGGACGACTTGTGTTTCCAAAACTTATGGTTGTCTCACTGATATTTTTCATCCAATAATAATTTCTATTACTCGAATTATCATCTTCATTCTATTCAAAATTATTCATTTAATTATATAAATTTTTTTTTGTATAACATTAATAATTATTAACTTACTCTTCGACAAACTTGAGCTTTGTTTCCGTATCTTCGACAATTGTTGATCCAACCAGGACAAATTTTATCATACGTATGATCACTACTATTGCAATTCTTACCATGCAATTTGCATAAGCGTGTATTACGTGGAATAAGATCACATTCACTTTGACATTTTGGGTCTAGTAAATTTTGATATTCCACGAAATAATACAAATGATTCTCAAAAGCAGCATAAGTTTTATTGCCTTGATAGAAAAAAAACATATATATTTATATTTTATATATATATATATTTTATTTAATAATGTTTTTTATAAACGATATAATTATGTATTTTATTTAACAAAGCAAGGTATATATAATTTGAGACACACGTGTGTCCAATACAAATTTTATTTTTCAAATGTACATTCTTTTTTAAATTATTATATTTATTTTTCTTTATTGTAAATATTATTAGAGGGAAATAAAAAAAAGTCCGTACATATTATGATTATCATGAATTTTAATAGTTTATATATCCATGATCTCAGGAAATTTAATTTTTTATTTTTATTTTCAAATTTTAATAGCTAGAATATGGCTTTATTTAAAAAAATAAAAATAAAAAATATGATAATTCAAATTATAATTCAATTTTTAGTCAATATATGTAATAAATAATATTTTTTTCATTCGACTATCAGGCAAACGACATATACTTTTATTTTATTTTTGTAAAATAAAAATTTAGATTTAAAAAAAAATATAATCTATGTATTTTTTTTTTCTTGCAAATTCAAAATATGTCAATAAATTTTTTTATTATTTTATTTTTTGCTGGCCTTTTGCTGCTAAACTGACTATAACTGATCATTAGTAAATAACTGATAAGAAAATTTTAAATGCATCAAGGTTAAAATACAAAATAATTATTATTAATGGTAATAATATTAAAAATCGAATCATTTTAATACAAATAATTATTTTAACTCAAACATTTATTGAATTTATTATTTGCATAGCATCATTTACAAGTCATTAATATACATTGTCAAATTTAATGGAAAAACTTTCAGAGAAATATAACCACCAGAAGTGCGATCCAGTTGTCCTTTATGAAATAATTCAATTCCAGAAAGTGGAACACTTGGGTAAGTAGTGACATTCAAAAGATCAATAAATGGAATAGTTGTTTGTGATGCATCTTTTATTAAATCTGACATTCCAATTTTGATGAACTGATTTTCGGTTGAATCATGAATATTATTTTTAAACTTTAGTGGGTCATCAGGTTCATTTAATATCAATTCAGTTCTGCAATTTAATGTTATACTCATTTATATATATATTTAAATAAATTCAAGTTAAATTAAGAATAAATAATTTAAACGTTTCTTACAAATTTATTTTTTGTTTTTTGAAAGTTTTTTCAGTTGTAATATTTCCATTTTCATAATTGAATTCAACATAATTTACATCAAGATTGAAACAACGTTCAGTATTATTTTTTTTCTCATTGAAATACATAATATTGAATCTGATAGCTGAAATTAAAATTATAGAATAATTATTCTCGTAAAAAAATTATGTTTAAAATATTCATTATATATCTACCATTTAACAGATATTTTTCACCAAAATTAAATTTTTGTAAGCATATTTTATCTGAAAAAATTCTTTGTACTGAGCCAAAATCTTTATCTTGTATCAATGGATAACGTTTTCCATTTGGATAAATAGCAACACTAGGAAAATAATTATCATATTCAAATTCCGGTAATGGTACCCATCTCTCAGTGGTTTTATTAATTTTTCCATGTGGCAAAAGTTTAGCTTCCCGAAGTTGAATATGAATCATTTTATCTTTTGCAACAAGTCGTACACCAGTTGCTACCCTGTATTTTAAATTGAATTTATAAAAAGTAACTTCAACATAAAAAAAATAATATTTATCGAATTCTTCAAGATGTATACTTACATATCAATACCTGTTTGAGACCACAAAAAACTGAAAGCTCGAATTTTTTTGTTATCAGTATGAATATGATTATCTACACATCGACATAGACAAGCATTACAAGTTTGCGAACCAATAAAACCAGAAATTGATATGATTTTTTCAGTTGCAACACATGTATGATTTTTATCACCATAAAACACTCCATTATCTATATTTTTAAACCAATGATAATGCTTGCTAATTGATAGATTTTCATCCTAAACAATTTTGTTTTTATTAATATTTATCAATACACAATTTATAAATAATATTTTTAATATTTTCATGTACTGCACTTACAGTTGGACAAACATCATAACTTCCGTCTCCTTCACAATCAAATATCCAACCAGGACAAATATGGTGATAACGTGATTTATCTGATTGAAACATTATCTGTTTGTCGGGAATACTTTTGCAATCATCTTGACAATAAGCATCATTGTATTCAATTTTTTTTTGGTTCACAACAAATGCATAATATAGACCATCAAAAGCAGCATACGTTTTACCTTAAACAGAAAAAAATAACAATATATATTTATCTGATGAATAAATCTAAATGAAAAAGAGAAAAAATATAATTTTTTATAAATTATAATTCAAGTACATAACAGTTATCAATTTTTAAAATTAATTTTACGATAATTTATATTTTTTTTTTTCAATTTTATTTAGTAATAAATTACCTTGATATTTTGTTGCATCACGTGGACGTATATAATTTAATGTTGTACTTATTTTATATTTAAATATCTTTGTATATTCAGTTATTCTCTGGACTGTTGTATTAATTCGACGAATTTTCAAATTTGTATAATCAATATCAGTACTTTGAGACTTTCAGAAGTATGAAAATATTAATGTTGTAAGTGACTGAATTTCTGAATATATAATATGATTGTAAAGTGAAAATAATTGATGTTGTGGTGATATTTTCAAATCATACTCTGTCCAATCATTTGACTATAATAAACAATCAATTATTTATAAATTATTAACGTAGATTTATGTATTAAAATTTGTATTATTTACCGAAAGTAGTTCACAAAATTTATCCAAAAAATTGAATGATAAAATTTTTTTATTAGAAAACAATATTTCATATAATTTATTTTTAAGTTGTATTGGATAATTATCTTTGAGAGAAATCATATTATCTGTAAATTCAACAAGAGGCAATGTTTTTCGTTGTTTATTATATGTTCGGGACCATTTTTCACATGTTTTATATAAAAAATCAATCCTTTTCAAGTTTTTTTGAATTTCAAAAAATGTTGTTGATAAATTAACTGCTGATAGAAAATCTTTTAGATGATATGTATCAACAACATAAAGATGTGAATTTAATTCATTGGTTTTTTTCCATACAGATTGAAAACGATCATTGAATGAAATATTTTTACCAGCATTTAAATTTGATGATATATTCGAAATTAGATGAATTATGTCGATTGCATCTGTATCAATTGTTGCGGATGATAAAAATACTTTAATCATTATCAGAAGAAGAAAAAAATATTTATTCCACATTTTACTGATTTGTATATCCAACACAATGAACAATAATATTTTTTATTAATATATATGTATAGTAGCTGAGACTGTCGTCTAGAAATAATCGTGAACAACTGTTTTATTTTTTTTTGTCTTCTGATAAAAAAAACTAAAAAAGTTAATCGTTTTATTTATTCAAAAGGAACGTTTATAGCTCATACTTTATTAGTCATCGCTGTTATCAATATTGAAAAATTTGTTGAAATTATAAAATAAAAATATAAATTTATTTTAATTTGTTAGTTTGACTAAATAACAGTTTCGCTTCCTTTGACAACTAATTAATTCGAATATTGTATGATTTGTTGATTAGTGTTTTTCGTTTTAGTTTTGTGATGGAAAGCAATTAATAATATTACCAGTATTTTTTTCAAGTGTATTTTTTTTCAAGACATTTAATGTTGTAATAAAAGTCTTCTATTTTTATTTTTATGGATGGAATGTGGCTTTAATATTTCAAACAAATAAAATATTGTAAATTAAAATAAATTTTTTTTTTAAGTTTTTAATGTTATGTATAAAACGTGGCTGTTTTTTTCTAAAAAATGAAATAAAATAATACAGTTTGAAATGAAATAGGTACATATTTTTTTTTATTTTCAACTAATAAATAATTTTTTATTTTATTTTTTCCTTTTCAAAGCTTACATACACGAAAAAATATCATTGTTTTATTTTATTGTCGAACATTTGCAATATCCTTGCATTCCAAATAATAAAAAAAAAAAAAATAAACTTGGAATTTTAAAAATAAATATTGCATAACGTAAAAATTTTTTATTTTTTTTTTTCTTCCATCTTTTTTTTTTTTTTTTCAAGGTCAGCAAAATTTTTATTTTATTATATTTTAGAAAACAATACAGAAACAATTGGTTTTGGAATTTACATTTTAACGTTAAATTTTAATGATGCCAATATTTTCTAGATTATGTTTAGAATTTAAAAATCATCATTCAAATCGTCAATAAATGATAATGAGTTCATATACTCAGATAAATCAATCGGATAAATTTTTAAGGCGATATAACCACCTGATGATCCATCAAGTTGTCCTTTGTGAAATAATTCAATTCCAGCAAGTGGTGCACTGTATTTAGGAGCAACTTCTAAAAGATCAAAATATGGAATTGTTGTTTGTCCCGCATCTTTTAATAAATCTGATGATCTTATTCGGATAAAAGAATTTTCTTTCGAGTCATAAGTATTTGATTGAAATTTCAGAGGGTCATCAGGTGGTTTAAA